>NC_057804.1:266478804-266531533 GCF_018294505.1 Triticum aestivum | reverse complement strand
TGACCCAAGCCGAGACAATGCATTAGTCGCCTCGTTTTTGCACCGGTCTATGTGATCCACTTGGTAACCCTTAATGTGACTAGCAATATTGTCGACTGCCGCGGGACTTCAGAATCCCACTTTCCTATAACCTGTTGTGCCACCAAGTCTGAGTCGCCCAAACGCCTGAACCGTCTCAATTTCATCTCCTTGGCCATTCAGATCCCATGGAGCAAAGCATCATACTTAGCTGCATTGTTAGTACAAGGGAACATGAGCCTTAATACATAACAAAATTTATCACCATTTGGTGATTCCAAACTAACTCCAGCCCCCGAGCCTTCCAACTGTCTGGGCCGATCAAAGTGTATAGTCCAATATGTGTTATCTAGCTTCTCATCAAGTGCTTGTAGCTATACCCAATCATTAATGAAATCCACCAAAGCTTGTGACTTGATGGTTGTTCGAGGCATAGAATTAAGATGATGTGGTCGAAGCTCAATAGCCCATTTAGCAACCCGGCCAGTAGCCTCTCTGTTTTGTATGATGTCTCCAAAGGGGCTAAACTACCACTGTGATTGGGTGTCCAAGGAAATAATGCTTCAACTTGCGACTCGCCATGAACACTCCAAATACAAGTCTCTACCGATGTGGATATCTCTGCTTAGATTCTGTTAAGACTTCACTGACATAATAAACTGGTCGCTGTACTGGGTATTCTTTCCCTGCCTCCTTGCGCTCCACAACAACTGCTATGCTGACAGCTTTGTTATTAGACACCACAAACAGGAGCATAGGATCTTTGTTAAATGGAGCAACGAAGATGGGCGGCTCAGCTAACTGCTTTTTACGTGCTTCGAATGCTTCTTTATCAGCATCACTCCATACAAAATGATCAGTCTTCCTCATCATCTGATACAAAAAGAATCACCTTCTCACCCAGGCGGCTTATGAACCGGCTCTGGACTGCAATATGACCCGCCAGGCGCAGAACATCATTGATCGAGGCTAGCTTGGACGGAGAGGTGATAGATTTTATTTTCTCTGAGTTAGCCTCAACGCCCCGTTCTAAAACCAGAAACCCTAGCAATTTGCCTACGGGTACACCAAAAACACAGTTGGCCGGGTTAAGCATCATCTTGTAGACCCAGAGATTGTCAAAGGTTTCCTTCAAGTCAGCAAGCAAGGTCTCTTTCTTTCTTGACTTAACCACAATATCATCCACATAAGCATGAACATTGCGCCCAATCTGACCATGAAAATAATTCTGAATGCAGCGTTGATAAGTTGCATGGGCACTCTTGATCCCAAAAGGCATAGAAACATAGCTGAAAGCTCCAAAAGGTGTGATAAAAGCTATCTTCTCTTGGTCTTTGACTACCATAATATTTTGATGATAACGATAATAAGCATCCAGGAAGTATAAACTCTCACAACCCGGTGTTGCATTGATGATCTGGTCAATACGGGGGAGAGCAAATTGGTCAGCTGGACAAGACTTGTTGAGGTCCTTGTAATCAACACACACGCACCATGTGTCATTTTTCTTAAGTACAAGCACAAGGTTAGCCAATGACTCCGGGTGAAAAACTTCAACGATAAACCCAGCTGCCAAGAGTCGGGCTACCTCCTCTCCAATAGCTTTATGTTGCTCCTCATTGAAATGATGGAGGAACTGTTTGGCCGACTTAACTTTGGGATCGACATAAAGGTGGTGCTCAGCGAATTCTCTCAGTACACATGGCATATCAGACGGTTTCCATGCAAAGATGTCCCCATTCTCATGGATGAACTCGATGAGCGTGCTTTCCTATTTGGGATCTATCCCGGTGCCCATAGTAACTGCTGAGACGAGTCGCGAGGGACTAAATCCACTTGCTTTGTATCACCGGCCAACTTAAAATTTAGCAGAGGGTCCTATTCCATAGTAGGATTTTTCAAAGGAGTCATATCCGTCGGGTCAACATTTTCCTTATAGAACTTAAGCTCCTCGGTAGCACAAGCCGCTTCTACATAGGCAACATCACCTTCCTCACACTCTAAGGCGGTTTTCCAATCTCCATGAAACGTAATCGTCCCTTTTGGCCCTGGCATCTTCAACTGTTAATAAACATAGCAAGGGAGGGCCATGAAACGAGCATAAGCCGGCCATCCAAACAACGCATGATATGGACTCTTGATTTTGACCACTTCAAACCACAAAGTTTCTGCTCCGTAGTTATACTCATCACCAAAGGCCACTTCTAGGTAATTTTCCCTACAAGGTAAGCTGATTTGCCTTGCACGATGCCACGAAAGACTGTGGAGGACGGCTTATGTGACAGCCTGAGACCGACCCTCCAGACCCGTTCCATGTTTTTGTTGTTGCCATGTGTTTCATTTTCTTGTTGCATTCATCATGTCATGATGAGTATTGCATCCACATGTTTTCATAAAACTTGCATCCGTTTGTAGTTGCCGGTCCTCTCTGTTCTCATCGTTGACCGATCATAGACCAACCTGGTTGGTGGTTCCCTCTTGTCAAACCACCTAACCTCTCTGCAGACACACCCTATCGTGCGCGTCCAAAAAGCTGTCCCGAACCTGACCCGAGAAAATGTGACCGATGGGTCCGCATCATCCCCAAACATCCGTAAAACATCTTTGGTTTCTTATTTTGTCTACTCTGACCCATTTATCTCGGACCGTCTGATTAAGATCAAAGGAACCAAATGGCATCTAACCAAAATCCATTCGCTTTAAATAACAACCTAACCCAAAACAACTCGGACGGCTGCCCATCCATCACATCACCGCACCGCCAACCGTTTCATCCCCCATCTCGGGATCCACCAGCTCCCAATCCCCTGGCGGCCTCCACCTTCTCCTTGATTTTCCCTGCTGTCAAACCACCATCGCCGCCCAAATCCTGTAGAAGCCCAAGCTCGTATGCCTGTCGCCCCTATCCTGTAGCCGCGAGCGCGCGAGCACCGCCGGCTACCGAGGCACCACCACCAGTGACCTCAACCGCATCCGCCACCATGGACTTCCTCGTCGAGCCGTCGCCGTGTCGAGCTCCATCGTCTAAGTCTGCCTGTGCCCTTGTCGCCCACGCCGCCATGTACCTCGACCAGCCCAAGCCCCCATGTCACCGCCGCTGACCTGCTCTGTCAGATGACCTCCGAGCAGCACCACTCGTCGGATCTACTTGGGCTCGCTGCCCCCTGTCCCTCCAGTCCCTCCCATCGAAGCCCCAAGTCTAGCGCTGCCTCGCCGTTTCTTGCAACAAGCACCTTCTCGCGTTGACCGCCTACAGCTCATCTCGAGGACCAGCGCCAAGTTGCCCGCCTGAGGCCTCCTCCTTTGCTCATGCCGCAGCCTAGCTCCGTCGCACGCAGCTAGCCCAACACCGATGGCCTTTAGGCCCAATGTGATCAACCCCCTAGCCTTTCCTTTGTTTGCCCAGCTAGATTCGGCCAGATGTGTTTTTTTCCTACTCCTAATTTAGACATTATCCAGTGAAAATAAGTTTGCAGAAAACCCCTCATTGTTCATGTATTTAATATCTCGTGAACCGTGCATCGGATTAAAATGGTTTGCATATGTAAAATGCTTAGAAATTCATCTAGTTTCATAATATGCTGCTTTCATCCATGTTTAAAATGTTTAAATTGTTGTTTGCATTTATTTTGCATAAATGACATGTTAAAATGGTTTATTTCATAACTAAATAACCTTAGCTCTCAATTAAATAAATCTTATATGTATGTGGTGGAAAAATGAATAGATTAACATGGTGGCATTACTTTGCATGTGTAACAACTCTAACATTGTGTACAGGGCAGAATAGTAAACAAATCGAAATATGCATATGGGGATTTTTCAGAATTGTTGTTTGTGTTTCCGGACTCATTTGAACTTCCCTAGAAGGGTAGTACCATGATGCTTCTCCTCCTCCCATGCTTAACAACATTTTCTATTCTTGGTTTCATAAACGGGAGTGAACTAAATAATTGAATGTGGTGTTTTACACAATATGCAACTCGTTGCATATTGAGATCTGATAACCCACAAATATAGGGGATCGCAATAGTTTTCGAGCGTAGAGTATTCAACCCAAATTTATTGATTCGACACTAGGGGAGCCAAAGAATATTCTCAATTATTAGCAGCTAAGTTGTCAATTCAACCACACCTGAAAGATTTAATATATGCAACAAAGTGTTTAGTACAAAAGTAGTATGAGAAGTAACGGTAGAAAAAGTAACAGTAGCAGTTTTGCAGCAATCGTAATAGTGGCAGCGGAAAAGTAACAAAGCAAAGATCAATATGAAACGAGCTCATAGGCAATGGATCAATGATGGATAATTATGTTGGATAACATTCATCATGCAATAGTTATAACCTAGGGTGACACAGAACTAGCTCCAATTCATTAATATAATGTAGGCATGTATTCCGAATATAGTCGTACGTGCTACTTGCATGACATCTTTTGTCCTACCCTCCCGTGGCGGCGGGGTCCTATTGGAAACTAAGGGGTATTAAAGCATCCTTTTAATAGATTTCCGTACCAAAGCATTAGCACTTAGTGAATACATGAACTCCTCGTACTACGGTCATCACCGGGAAGTGTCCTATTGTTACTCTAGGGTTGCTGGATCACACTAGTACAACAGTTGCTATACAAACAGTTTTTAACCCCTTTTCGCGATGGCATTTGGAACTGCCGTCTAGTGAGTGACTGCGATAGGGGAGTACTTCCCACACGACCCAGAAACCATTGGGGATATGCCCTCCTGGCACACACGCTCGACCAAATGAGGTCATGTGCGACCGGCGAGCGATCAAATATGGTTATATGTACAACAGTGCTAAAAATTTCAATTATACAGGCGAAATCATTTTCGGTCGTAAGTTCATCCCACACTGTCAGTCCCCGCTAAACGTTTCCGTTCGTGTATATAACCCACACAGTTGCTCCAAGGAAGACGTTTCTGTTCGCACGGACATCACACACGATTTTCCTCGTTAAAACGTTTGTGATAGCATTGCCATTGCACAAGGTATTAATAATTTTATCGTTTGCGCTATTGAATGCATCACACACGGTGCATAGAAGAAACTGTGTGGTAAAGGCTTTCCACTAGACACAATTTTTATTTGGTAAACATTTACGCCAGGTGGCCTAACGCAAACAATTTTCAAGAGGATGTCGTGTGTGATTGTTCATTAATCCAACACGGTTTATTCCTAGAAACTGTGTGCATTGCTTGAGGTCATCGCCCATGGTGTTTTCTCAATAAACTTTTGCAATAGAAAAATCCAAATAGCAGGCTAATTATCCTATTATTAATAATCCATTTATTGATCCAATTGACATTTCATATTAAGGACACAATATATTTCATTTTCATAATTGAAATACATCAGAGTACAACATCATATAGCTTCAGCACTCTGCTACCCCATTACACAACTACACTAGCACCAAGTTTCACATACAACATCTATGACCTTTCGAAATTAGCATCATAGACGGTACATAGGCAGATGTATCTCATCTGGAAAACTGCTGAAGCAGAAAGCGAATATTGAGCCTTCATTGATGTTGAAGGTCTTTGCAACTTTAGGCCAGTGCTTGTGGATGATTGACCGTCCATCCTTCATCCTCTTCAGGAAAACTTCAATATAGAACCGTGGGTGTTGTATGAATACCTTCCTCGCCTCCTCACCATACATGTGGTTTGAGAGGTAATCATCAGTGAACTGCTTTGGAAAGGCCTGAAAACAAGGATGTGCATAAATATGTTCTCTATATTTGAAATCGGACAAAGGAATAAAAAAGGCAAGGTATAATAGTTTGTACCGTCCTATAGTGAATTGATGTCTTCTTCATTGTGCAGAAAAGATCTTCTTGTTTTTTGTCGCTAATTTCTTTATCCTAACAGTCTTTCTGAGTTTCTTGACTTGACTGATATTCATGGACAACTCATTTCCCCATATGCACAAAGGATCGAACAGTGGGTCAAAACTCTGACACTAGGACCTACATGTGCAAGACCAAATTGTTAAAAACCTAAGTATTAGAATGGTTCCTACAATTGCACAATAATGTGTTATTGCACAAAGGACCATGCATGTGCAAACCTCGATTGTAAACCTCAATGCTTCCCATTGTTTCCCTGCAACACATATAAGATAGTTAGTGATCTGGTTAAGTGAGGGTTCGCATGCCATTAGTAAAATATGTTGATGAAAAATTAGCACACTGCAGATTCATCAGATTAATTCAAGCCACATGGAAAACCCATTTATCCAAACCAAGCATGATTAGGAACTAGAAAATATAGCAATTATATATGTTTCCCATGTATTAAGTGCAGCCAAATTCGATTATTCCTCACATGCACTACAATACAAAATTCTAACAACATCATTTGGACATTGCATTGCAGAATTGAACCAAGCAGTTAACTAAATACCACAACAAATGAACCAAACATTAATTGAGAACCACATTCACAATATAACATACTCCTAATAGAAGATTAAAAAGTTAACCAAACCAAGCATGGTTAACAAGTTGGTAATATAGCAATTGTATATGTTTCTCATGTATTTAGTACATCAAAATTTGATTTATTTCTCACATGCTATATAATAACAGAATGCACCCACAACAATTGAACATCGCATTGCAGAAGGAACAAAGCAGTTAACTAAACACCACAACAAATGAACCAAACGTTAACTGAGCACCACATTGCACAATGTATAACATACTAGAAGATCAAACAGTTAACCAAACCAAACATGCTTGACAACTTGGAAATATAGCAATTGTATTTGTTTCTCATGTATTTTGTAAAGAAAAAATTAATTTATTTCTCACATGGAAGACAATACAAAATTGGACCCTGAAGAATTGAACATCACATTTGCAGAATTGAAACAAACAGTTAACTAAGCACGAAAAGTAATTTACCAAATAGTTAATAAGTGAGCACCACATTGCACGACATATAGAACATAAACACTAGAGCAACAGATTGCATGGTAAAAGTAGAAAGCAGAATTCACTAGAATTTGTTAAGGAAAGGCAGTAGAAAGCAAACTGAACATGGGCCTTATAGTGAGCTAATAAGACAAGCTACTCCTCATTGTCGGAGATATCAATGACGATTGGCTCCTTAGAAATGGAAGACGGCGAGGCATCCGCATCGTGGGTGCCCTCATCATAGTGGTGAATTGCCTGAGCCGCTCCGGGCACCAACCTGCTGGCTCTCGAGTTGAGGTAAGCACCTGCACGCTGAGAAAACACCTCGTAGTCTTCGTCGAAGGCACCACGGGTGGCCTTGAGAAACCGCTACAAACTGTCATTTAAAGCAGCCAACCGCGTCACGGCATCGGCACCCGAGGCGTTGATGGTGGCCTCGACAGTGAGGTGCTCCTGAATATCTGGGGGTCGGCACGAATGGCAGCCATCGCGACCTCATCCACACGTGCGGTCGTGATTTGCTGCTCCGCTGCCAAATGCTCCTTGAGCTCCTGACTATACTGCATGCACCATGGCTTAGGTCAGCGCTTATTTGGTGGAGGGGTCGGTGATTTGGGTGGAAGGTGTCGCGCTGGCGGTCGGGGCATGTGGGTTGTGGAAGGAGGAGGAGGAGGATGGGGGTCAGGTGTGGATTACCTGCCTAGATAGACGAGGTCGAGCGTGAAGGAGGGTCGCCGGTGAGGGGCCGGCGCTACAAGCAAGAAGTGAAGGTTTCAACTTGGAAAGGAAGGCGGAAACAGGGGAAATGTGGCTTTTGGTAAGGGGAGGGACCGGGGAGGTAGATATTTCGACGGAAGCCAATTTTTTTGAATCGGTTCAGCGAAAAAACTGGCGCGCGAAGTGTCATCAGACATGGTCCCTTATTAAGAACTGTGTATGATATGTAAACATCACAAACGATTCAGATAGCTTAACCCGCTGGGGACTGTAGCCGCACACCTTCTCATGTATTTTCGTAGGAGTCTAACATAATATGTCTACGTGAATAAGAAGGCATCGTTGTTAGCTTCAACTGCTCATACTGCGGAGGTCTACGGACTGAAGCAGAACCTGGAGCGGGCCGAACAAGAGCTCGGCCTCTTGAAGAAGCAGTTGGAGGAAAACAAAGGTAGGTTTTGAACCTGCGTGTATATTTTAGGAAGTATAAATGGTTCATACTGACGAAAGTGTCATGAACTTTATTAGGGGCCACGACCGAGGTGGCGACCCTCAAGAAGGCTTTAGCCAAGGCCGAGGATAAAGCGGCCAAGAAACTCCTCGCACGCGAAAAGCAAGAGGCCCGGGTCAGCGAGGTCCAGCAAGAGCTCGACGACGCCATCAAGAAGTACGAGTCCTTGGAGCGTGATTCGAATATTCAAGAGTCCGAACTTGCCAAGGCACGCCAGGGTGCACTAGATGCCTGAGCTGAAGCACACAGCGCCCTCTAGGAGATCCACGCGGCCAAGAAAATTAGCGCGGGTAAGGCTTTCATTATGCAAACAAGATATGTGAAGGAAACATTCTTGTTACTTACCCAGGTTTGGAGCTCTCCAGGGGTGTTTACGGATCTACCGCGCAGCATATCAGATGATGCACAATTTAACCGGGCCGAAGAAGGGAGATCTATGGAGAAGTTGTTCTGGTCTCAATACATTGGACCAGAACTTCCAGTGCCCTTTAGCAATCAGCTGAAACAACTGGTCGAGCTGCATAAGGTGTCCGAACTAGACGTGAAGGACTTAATAGTCTGGCTATGGCCTGCCGAGCCCATGCCCAGCAGCTACTTCAGACTCGTGAAGCAGCTTGTCAGTGCATGCCCGCGGCTCATAGTCATCAAGCGACCGGTCTGCATTGAAGGTGCGCGGATGGGCTTCGCCCGCACCAAGATGCACTGGGCGAAGATGGATGCCACGAAGCTGATGACCGAGGGGCCGCCTAAGGGCAAGGAGCACCGCCGACCCGAGCTATATTTCGGTAGTGTTCTAGAGGGATCCCGCCTTGCGGTTGAGCAATGTGCGAAGGATTTTGTATTCTGATGAAAATATTCATGTTATCCTGTCCTATAATATGGAACAAGTTTGCTTGTAATATAATGCATGTTACTTTGAAATTTCTACCTCTTGTGCGGCCATTTATGAAAATCTGAGAGCTACCAGTCGTCGGCTTCTGCCCCCATGTAGATAGTACGGGGGTGTTCAGGATAAATATAAACACTCTTTACTCCTACTTTTGGTCCTTAAAGGAACTATTTAATGCAACGAACAAGGCAATCGGACTATACGGCTTTATCACCCTCACTTAGCCATAGGAGTTTGACAATGAGAATTTTGGTGAAGCCCCTGGTATTCAGAAGACCAAAGTTGGGCCGCTATACAAGCCTAATCGGATAAAAAACCGATTCCTCGCATAAAGCGGAAAAAATCTCTCAGGATTTGAAGACCTCTCGAACATCTGGCCAGCTCTCGCCGCATAATGATAGTCAGTTTTCAGCTTTCTCTACTGAGGTGCTCGTCTGGAAGAACCGGGACACAATCACAGTAGTTCTCCCTTTACTACCCTAGCCGATATAGCAGAACGTAAGGTAGTAAGCACAGGAGCCGGGCAACCCAAACATTGACAAAAGACATGATTTGGAGCCGATGCATATAATGCTATAAGTTCGGGGTGCCAAACTATACTGTAAAAGTGTTTGGACTTTATTGTCGTGTTTTGGGGCGTGATGAAGCCCCTGGCGAAGTAATACGTACCAGAGTGTACGGGTGCAACATGTAATAAATTCAAAGACATGGAAAGAGTCAAGTAATAAGCTGACGCTAAGAAAATTGAGCCGCGAACTATTTTCCATTCTAATTTGATTAGTACGTCGAGGCGTACTTGTACAAGTAATGCGATAAGCAAGCAATTCTATTTAAAATTCCGTGACCAAGAGCGAGCTGCGTGCGAGTATGCAAAGTAGGTATAGCGATCATTAGCAGAGACCCCCTGGGTATTCCCTTGTACGTCAAAGCCCCTTGCCTCCTTTGTGTATCCGTCCCATGATGGGTCCGATGATCAGGTTATCAGAAAAGCCTCAAGAAGAGGAAAACCTAAAAGAAAGAGAAAAAGGTAAATGTATGCGGATCCAGGGGCGGTTGAGCCGCATTGTCGACCGCGATCTAGTTATGCCTCCTTCCGTGCCCATGGTATTTTAAGTGCATAGTTATGTACGGGCGGCACGGATGTCACCGCTTGATCGGGACTGGGACGGAGGCCGGATTGCTAGTCAGGCTCTGGGCGAGATGGACCGTCCTGCCGCAGAGTAGTTCGGACTAGCTTGACGGTGTCCAGGAGCTTTACTGCCGAACTAAGGTTCTGCCTAAGAAGGCAACTCTGTACTTCTGCTGCAAGGGTCGCGGTGTGCCCCTCAGTACGGACGGAGCGCTCCGTATTTCCATTGACTGTTATAACACCATGATGTCCGGGCATCTTGAGCTTGATGTATGCATAGTTCGGCACCACATTGAATTTAACGAATGCGGTTCGTCCGAGTAGTGCATTATAACCACTACGGAAAGGGACGATATCGAAGATTAACTCTTCGCTTCAGAAATTATCCGGGGATCCGAAGACCACTCCCAGTGTGATTGAGACCATACAGCAGGCCTCTAGACCTGGTATGACACCGTTCAAGGTGGATTTGGTGGGCTTGATCCTTGACGGATCTATACCTATTTTGCAAATTGTGTCCTGATAGAGCAAGTTCAGGCTGCTGCCACTGTCCGTGAGGACTCGCGTGAGATGGAATCCGTCAACAATTGGGTCAAGGACCAGTGGGGCTGAACCACCATGACGGATACTGGTTGGATGGTCCCTGTGGTCGAAGGTGATCGGACAGGAGGACCATGTGTTAAATTTGGGGTGACTGGCTCCATCACGTAGACGTCCAAGAGTGCATGATTGCGCTCCTTCTTGGGGATATGGGTGGCGTATATCATGTTCACCGTTTTAACTTGGAGGGGAAATTTCTTCTGTCCCCCTATGTTCGATGGCCGGGATTCTTGTCACCGTCCTCGCTTTGCGACCCTTTCTCCTTATTCTCGGCATTTAACTTGCTGGCCTATTTGAAAACCCAACATTCCCTGTAGGTATGATTGGCTGGTTTATCCGGAGTGCCATGGATTTGGCATGGTCGATCTAGTATGCGGTCCAGATTGGACGGGCCCGGATTGTTCCTTTTAAATGGCTTCTTCCGCTGATCGGACTTAGAGCCACTGAATCCGGTGTTGACCGTCGTGTCCTCGGTACTATCACCGTTGTTTCGACGCTTATGTCTATTGCGCCAGGGCTTGCCGTTGCTGTTTCTGGCTTCAGAAGTGCCAGGCTTGCTTGTATTGTTGTTGCTACTAGCTAGCCAGCTGTCTTCGCCCGCGCAGAAGCGGGTCATGAGTGCCGTAAGGGCTGACATGGACTTTGGGTTCTCCTGGCCGAGGTCTCTGGCCAGCCATTCGTCACGGATGCTGTGTTTAAAGGCCGCTAGGGCTTTGGCGTCTGGACAGTCGACGATCTGGTTCTTTTTAGTTAGGAACCGAGTCCAGAATTTCCTGCCTGACTGTCCGGGTTGTTGGATTATATGACTTAGGTCATCGGCATCCATAGTCGCACATATGTGCCTTGGAAGTTATCGAGGAAGGCGTCCTCCAATTCCTCCCAGCTGCCAATGGAGTTTTTGGGCAGACTGTTTAACCAGTATCTGGATGGTCCCTTGAGTTTGAGCTGGAGGTATTTGATGGCGTGAAGATCATTGCCGCGGGCCATATGAATGTGGAGAAGAAAATCCTCAATCCACACCGTGGGGTCTGTTGTGCCATCATATGATTCGATGTTTACAGGTTTAAACCCTTCTGGGAAATCATGTCCCATTACTTCGTCACTGAAGCAGAGACGGTGTGCGACGCCTCTATATCGGGCCAAGTCGTGACGTAATTTGGATGGTCATCATCGCGCGTCGAGGCACGCCCCCATGATCCATAGATTGATCTTGTCTAACCTGATCTCTTTTCCAAATTGCGTCGCAGGTCATGTGTATATCCCCAAGCTGTTTTGTTTCAGTTTGTTCAGCGAGGTGGTGTGGGCGGGTATTTAGTTTGAGGTGCCTCTTTTTCCCGGCCACGTGGTTGTCTTCATTGTTTTCGTCATCGTCCAGAGTGATGTCCTCTTCTGTGACACTATTGCTGTTTTTCCTACGTCGTGACTTTGAGCAGCGTCGCTGACGTCGGTGCTTCGGCTGAATTCCAGGAGGTTTATCCTCTACTGGGTTTTCATCATCGCCGTTATTTTCTTTGAGTGTATCCACCATGTATATATTGTACGAGGAGGTTGAGGGAGTCCTGGATTAGGGGGTCCTCGGACATCGGGACTATATGCTTATGCCGGACTGTTGGACTATGAAGATACAAGATTCAAGACTTCGTCCCGTGTCCGGGTGGGACTCTCCTTTGCGTGGAAGGAAAGCTTGGCAATTCAGATATGTAGATTCCCTTCTCTGTAACCGACTTTTTGTAACCATAGCCCCCTCCGGTGTCTATATAAACCGGAGGGTTTAGTCCGTAGGACAACAACATTCATAATCATAGGCTAGCTTCTAGGGTTTAGCCTCTACAATCTCATGGTAGATCAACTCTTGTAATACTCATATCATCAAGATCAATCAAGTAGGAAGTAGGGTATTACCTCCATAGAGAGGGCCCGAACCTGGGTAAACATCGTGTCCCCCGCCTCCTCTTACCATTAGCCTTAGATGCACAGTTCGGGACCCCCTACCCGAGATCCGCCGGTTTTGACACCAACATTGGTGCTTTCATCGAGAGTTCCACTATGTCGTCACCATATGGCTTGATGGCTCCTTTAATCATCTACAACAATGCGGTCTAGGGTGAGGCTTTCCTCCCCGGACAGATCTTCATATTCGGCGGCTTCACACTGCGGGCCAACTCGATTGGACATCTGGAGCAGATCAATATCTACGCCCCTGGCCATCAGGTCAAGTTTGGAAGCCTGAACTACACTGCCGACATCCGTGGAGGCATGATCTTCGATGGATTCGAGCCCACGATAGGTGTAGCCTACAACCACGATGAGCATGACCTAGATCTGCCATCGGACGGTGTTCAGAAGGTCACACCTGCAGCTGCACTGGCTTTAAATCCAGTGCAGACCGTGCCATCCGAGGACGGGAGGATGGATCCCGCCACGGAAGCGGCACACTCAACACCGATAGAGCCGAACACAGATTTCGCTTCCAATGAGGTCTGTGTCGTCGGACCCTCGGACTTGGTTTTGGCCATGGGTTCCGAATCGTGTGTATCCGCGCCCATCAAATCTAACCGGGCGCCGATCATGGAGTTTAGCTCCACGGATATCTTTCAGCACTCACCCTTGGGAGACGTGCTAAACTCATTAAAATCTCTCTCCTTGTCAGGAGACACTTGGCCAAAGTATGTCTAGCTTCAGTGGGAAGCGGACAATGAAGGAATTCGGTACCCACACACCACCCACTTAATAGCCACTGTCGACGACTTAACCGACATGCTTGCTTTCGACTCCGAAGACAAGAACAGTATTGACGACGATGCCGAAAAAAACGGGAACCACCGCCCCCAGGGCGCTGGATAGCCACCTCATCATATGACATATATATATGGTGGACACACCCAAAGAATGCAATGGCAAGGATCAAAAGGATGCAACAGAGGATAATCCTCTTGAAAAGCAAACAAAGCGCCGACGTCAGCGGCACCCCTCTAAACCCCACCATAGCAAAAACAGCGATACCGACACAAGAAAGAATAACACCCCAGACAATGTTAAAGATAATGACGACCCCGCAGACACAAGATGCAGCAGGACGATCAAGGGGACGGCGAACAAAGTCCGGGGCCATTGTCCGATCGCAGTGATGACAAAGACAAAACTTATAAACCATCTCCGGAGGGGAGAACGGTCTGGACGATGATGGACACATCATCCCGGAAAAACACTTGGAACAAGAGCACCTCCACAAGAGACTTATTGCCACCACGAGGAGCTTGAAGAAGCAGAAGCAACGACTTAAAGCCACGCAGGATACGCTCAACTACAGATGGAACGAATTGCTCGACACTGAGGAAAGATACGACGGTGATCGCCAGACAAAGAGCTACCCAAAGCGTAAGCTGCTGCCTGAATTTGATGACAAGGCTATCACGCCCATTCCACCGAAAAACAATACGGCCGACCTGCCAGACCAACAACCTCATGGCCGAGACAGAGCAGCCAATAACACCACACACAAGTCAGCACACGATCTACGTGAGCACCTAGACAAAAGAGCTGGTATGACTAGGTCCATCTATGGATCTAGGAAACGTGTTCCTATGCAGGATCACGGCTGCTAGCTCGGAATCGACTGCTAGCTCGGAATCAACACCAAACACTACAGCCGTCGGACCCATGCGACGACACAGCCAAGTATATGGGTGGCGCGCAACCCTGTGCTTCACTGATGAAGTGCTGGATCATGAATTTCCAGAGGGGTTTAAACCCGTAAACATCGAGGCATATGACAGAACGACAGACCCTGCAGTCTGGATTGAGGACTTTATTCTACACATTAATATGGCTCACAGAGACGACCTCCACGCCATTAAATACCTACCCCTCAAGTTGAAAGGACCAGCTCGACACTGGTTGAAAAGCCTCCTCAAAAATTCCATCGGAAGTTGGGAGGAACTCGAGTACGCTTTCAGGGCTAATTTTCGAGGGACCTATGTCCGACCTCTGGATGCAGATGATTTAAGTCACATAATTCAACAACCCGGAGAGTCAGCCCATAAGCTTTGGAACAGATTTCTTACGAAGAATAACCAAATCGTCGACTGTAAGGATGCCGAAGCCCTAGCAGCTTTCAAACACAATGTCCGGGACGAATGGCTTGCCAGACACCTCGGCGAGGAAAAGCCAAGGACAATGGCAGCCCTAACAACTCTTATGACCCACTTTTGCGCGGGCGAGGATAGTTGGTTGGCCCACAGTGGCACCAGCGATCCAGGCACATCCGAAATAAGGGATGGCAATGGAAAACCGCGACGCAATAAAGACAAGCGTCAAAATAGTGAAGACATCCCAGACAATATAGCGGCAAACGCCGGATTCAGGGGCTCTAGACCCGGTCAATGGAAAAAGCCATTCAAAGGAAGCAAATATGGTCCGTCCAGCCTCATTAAAATTCTAGACAGGTCTTGTCAGATACATGGCACCCTGGAGAAACCTGTGAATCACACCAACAGAGAATAGTGGGTTTTCAAGCAGGCCGGCAAGCTAAACGCCGAACACAAGTGGAGGGGGCCGCCAAGTCAAGATGAGGATGAACCTCACTAGCCGAACACTGGGGACAGAAAAAATTTCCACCGGAGGTCAAAACAGTGAACATGATTTACGTCACCCACATACCAAAGAGGAAGCGCAAACGCGCACTCAGAGACGTATATGCTGTAGAGCCCGTCGCCCCCAAATTCAACCCATGGCCGGCCCGATCACTTTCGATCACAGGGATCATCCGACTAGTATCCGGCATGGAGGTTTGGCTGCCTTGGTGCTCGACTCAGTAATTGACGGATACCATCTCACCCGAGTCCTCATGGACGGCGGCAGTAGTCTAAATCTGATATATCAGGACACTGTTTGCAAGATGGGGATAGACCCGTCAAGAATCAACCAAAGCAGTACTACCTGCAAAGGAGTAATACCAGGCGTAGAGACCTGTTGCACGGGCTCTCTAACATTAGAGGTTGTATTCGGTTCTCCCGACAACTTTCGAAGCAAAGAACTAATCTTCGTCATTGCTCTGTTCCGAAGCGGCTATCACGCACTACTCGGAATAACGGCCTTCGCTTGTTTCAATGCAGTACTGGACTATGCTTATCTCAAACTTAAGATGCCTGGTCCATGTGGCGTCATTACGATCAGCGGAAACACAAAGCGTTCTCTTCGTGCGGAAGAATACGTGGCGGCTCTAGCAGCCGAACCACTAAACGGCCTCTCCAACCCGAGTAAATCATCGGTCTTCGAAACCACAGACATAGATAGACGTGTTCGGCGCACACCCAGTTGTAGCAGCCCAGATAAACCTGAGCTTGATTAATGGCTATGCCCCCATATGTGATGCGGGGGGCTACCCACATGTAAAAGGTCCATAGTTTGACTTGACCCTATTTACACTCAAGAGATCGAATTTTTGCGGTTCTTCAAGATTAACCGACTTTACGCACGGTCACACCAGATTCTTTCACCTGGGATTTTCCTTTTTTTGTAGATGACTATCGTGATATACCCTTCAAAGATAAGGCACAATGGAGACAAAGGCGCAGACGTGCAGCAGGGCCCCGTCCAAAGGTTTCTTTTTAGATTAAGACCCTGTGTAAACCTTTTTTATCGTCTCTTGTTGTCTCACACCCTCCTGGCACTTAAAATTACCAAGAGGGATACCAGCGTTACCGGCGAGCTTATGATTCACCATTCTAAAATAGACGTTACAAAGATAGCAACCAGTGTGTTCTTGAGATCTACGGTCTCACCACATGTGCTCTTTCGTCACGCCGGATTGATGCACGTACTTTGAAATTTAGGGCTCATTATCGAGGGCGGTACTTAGCCTAGTATATGTTGTAAAGTCCAAATACCTTCGGGAGTGTTCGTCGTCGTGAGTTTGGCCTTATATGCATCAGCTCCGAATCATGTCTTTCGTCAATAGTTGGGTTTTCCCGGCTCCAGTGTTTTGCTACCTTACGTTCTGCTCTATCGGCTAAGGTGGCACAGGGAGAACTACTGCGATTGTGCCCTGGTTCATCTGGATGAGCACCTTAGTAGAGAAAGCCGAAAACTGAATATCATGATAAAGCGAGAGACTGGTCAACCACTCTATGACTCAGCAAATCTTCGCGATTCCTTCACATTAACGAAGGACCGGTTTCCCGGTCACGTATGTAAACGCACCGTATTCGGATAAACACGGACATACCAGGGGCTCTATAGTAGTCCCACCGTCAAACTCCTATGGCTAAGTGAAAGTGTTATAGCTATATAGTCTAATTGCCTCGTTTGCCGCGCTATGACCTCCTTAACGGACCAATACGTTGGATCAAGTGTGAGTATGTGCTTTGCTGAACACCCCCGCATCCTACACGAGTGTGCTGAAGCCGACGACTGCAAACTTTTAGGTTATATACATATATACATAAACGGCCGCACAGGACGTACAATACTTCACAGGAAAAGTATAAATATAGCCTTTATTATCAAAAGCATTATTTTTACAATCAAGATACATGACATTCGAACACGGTATTCTTTAAGCACTGAGCCTCTATTAAACGGGAACCTTCTAAGACTTCTTCAAAACAGTGCTCTGGCAAGTCCCGGCCCCCGGATGGACCCCTGGTTGCAATATCGGTGGTCTCCATCTTCGCCCAGTATGTCTTAACACGGGCAAGGGCCATCCGCACACCCTCTATGCACGTCGACCGCTTGACAGCGTCGATATGCGGCACAACATGAATAAATCATTGCACCAAACCAAAGTAACTATTCGGACTTGTTCCTTCGGCCACAGGCAGTACACAACAGCCTTCATGGCAAGCCCGGATAGCCTATGGAGCTCAGCCCATTCGGCCATTTGCTTGCTCAATAGCAGCGGACGCCTTGGAGTACTGAAATGCGACCAAAACAATCTTTCCACTTCATGATCTTCTTGATCTTGGAAATACTGTGTCGCATCAACATCACTCTTTGACAAATCCAAGTATGCGTCTGATGAGCTCCATAACTGATCAAGAGGGGCATACTTTGGATCGCTGAATTTTGTTCACAATAAGAAGGGCTTCCCAGCCACGATCTCACCGGCTTGCCGGAGCTCTTCCCGAGCCGCTCTCATCATAGAGCGAGTTTCCGTTGTTGCATCTAAGGCCTTCTTTAGGTCAGCCGTTTTCGCTTGGTTTTCCCTTTTGAGAAGCTCATATCGGCTAGCGGCATTTTGTAACTCAAAAGCCATGTTGGCTATTCTATCCTCACTTTGGCGATGTGCAGCCTGTTCGGCTTTTAATTCATCCACTACCTTCACGGTAGACGCATCGCTTCTCCTGGCTTGCTCCTTGGCCCGGGCAAGCTTTGGCCGAAGGGTCTCCATGGCAGCAGCACCATCTACAGTCAAAGCATATCATAAATCCTAGCATCATGCTCTTATTAATATTTTCTGACCACCCAAATATACACACCCTGTGCCTCGTCAAGCCACTTGTTCACAAGCGTGATGTCTGCATCCGCCACATCAAGTTACCGCTTTAGTTCGGCAAATTCAGCAGTCCAGTCAGCCGCCGGACCTGTAGCCGCCTACGTTCAAAATTGGCACCATCATTACCTCAGACTATGATCCTCTGTTCCCCTCGTCCGGACAGCAACCAGAGTCTCAGGGGCTACTATCTATATAAACTGCACCTTGTGTTTACGGTACAATAAAAAAATATCACATTGCGTACCTCAAAGCCTCTTAGCAGGCTCGTAAAAGCTTCATTCAACCCGCTTTTTGCGGATGAAGTCCTCTCAACCACCGTACCCATTAAGGTATGATGTGCCTCTGAGATTGCCGCTTGCTGCAGAAGACCCATCAATGTCACCCGAAGTAGGAGGATGCATTTTGCTCTCCATCATCTCTGGAAGAAGATCCCCCGAGGACGAACATTGTTGAGGGAGGCTATAAGCTAAACTACAAAACATATGTCTCAGTCATTATTCTCAAGAAAAGAATGGGGTATGCTTACTAAGCGCCTTTGTTCACTTACGACTCGGCTAACAGCTGCCCCCCTGTGGGAGCTATGTGGCAATATTGACCTCCAGGGGAAGGCCCCCTGACGAAGGTTTCTTCCCTCGTTTGGATACCTCTATTTCCAAGTCTTCGGGGGCGGTCCTTTTCTTCCCGTGGGGAGAATGGCTGCTAGATTCTCCTCCCCGTTCATCATCTGATATGGGGGTTCTAATTTCCCAGTTAGGATGCATAACGTACCTCCAGCATGAAGTACGCTTTTGGCTTCCCCATTCCTCTCCTTGTCCTCCCCTGATGGCACTTGATAAGGTGCGTGAGATAGCATCCTGGTTAATACAGGATCCGGCGAATCTTCGGGAAGAGGGGCCGAACACCTGATCCTCTCTGCCTTTCTTATCCAGCCCTGGCCGAGGATGGTTTTTCAGAATAATGTTGTGACGAACATAATGACAGAGTGTTCGGTTGTGGAATTACTTACATGGATATCTGGATGGTTGCAGTCAAGGCCTGCATCCTCTGTTGTGTCCGGACACTTTATTCGTGATCCGAAGAATAATTGATACATTCCTTCGAGCGTCCTGCCGCAAAAGTGCTGAATAGTTCATGGTCCTTCCGGGTTGAACTCCCACATACGGAGAGATCGACGTTGGCATGGCAAGACCCGACGAACTAACATTACTTGGATCACTTTGACAAGACTGATATCCCTCTTGAGGAGATCCTGAATGCGGCTATGCAATGTCCGCACGTCATCAACCGAAGCCCAGTCCAGCCAAGTTGTGGCGGAGGAGCGAAGCGGAAGGCTGGGGTGGCCGCCCGCTTTCTACCTCGGGGTGCTGTGATGTAAGACTACTCCCGTTGCCATAGGTCTGAAACTTCCGGGAAGGAACCCTTTGGCCATAAAGCATTGACACATTTGCTTATTATAACGCCTCCGCACTCCGCGTGTCGCCCATTGATCATATTCGGCTTCACATTGAAGGTTTTGAGCCATAAGCCGAAGTGTGGGGTAATGCGAAGGAAGGCCTCACACACAATGATGAATGTTGAGATGTGAAGGAAGGAATGTGGAGCTAGAACATGAAAATCTAACCCATAATAGAACTTGATCCCTCTACCAAAGGGATGAAGACCGAAGCCTAGCCCTCGGAGGAAGTGGGAGATGAATACGACACTTTCGTTGGGTTTGGGAGTAGGAATAACCTGCAATTGAAAAGGAAGCCTCTGAAGCATTTCAGCGGTCAAATACCTAGCCTCCCTAAGCTTCTTGATGTCCTCCTCTGTGCTGGAAGAGGCCATCCACCAGCCTTGAAGGTTGGATCCGGACAAGGTTGAAGGTCCGGAGCACTTGTACTGAACCTTGGGTGTTGGAACTCGAGGTGAGGGACGGGAAAGATCAAGCATGGAAAGAAAAGGACATGACTTGACCTCTTTATAGAGGGGATGAATATCAAGCTTCCTCCACGTGGCCGTTTGGGACTTGCCTAATCCAAGGAGTCATACTAATGGAGCGGTTGGGTTACCCACGCCCGTATTGATGAGAATCCCGTGATAAGGGGACACGATTTCTGCTTCGATAAGACATGCCAATAAAACCGCCTCGCGAAACATGCAGTGGTAGGTTGGAAAAACGATTTGAATAATAACCAGGCCGCTGTGTGATCTCACTCTATGAAAAAGTTGTCAGCAGATTAGACTCGTGGAACATTGTACTCTCTACGGTGGTATGCGGAATTTGTTTTGTAGAGCCGGACACAATTCTTGTGTTCAAGACCTACTTTGGAGTATTTAGAGAAGGAACCTGTCTTGCAATGCCAAAGACAATCTGTGCGCTGGACTCATCATCATTGAAGCCTGGTTTAGGGGCTACTGAGGGAGTCCTGGATTAGAGGGTCCTCGGAGAGCTGGACTATATGCTTATGTCGGACTGTTGGACTATGAAGATTTAAGATTGAAGACTTCGTCCCGTGTCCGGGTGGGACTCTCCTTTGTGTGTAAGGCAAGCTTGGCAATTCGGATATGTAGATTCCCTTCTTTATCACCTACTCAGTGTAACCCTAGCCCCCTCTGGTGTCTATATAAACCGGAGGGTTTAGTCTGTAGGAGAATGTCGGTGTACTAGAGTAGGGGTACCCAAGTATCCCGAACTTGTGCACGGGCAGTTGCAGCGCCCCACGGCAAGGCTTGCCGGGTGACCGCCAAGGTCCTCCGTGGTTCCGTTGGAGCCATTCAAGAACAAAGTATTTAGGCCAAGAAGACAAGGCCCTGGCAAGAGGAGCTTGCCAGGAAGGCCAACCAAGGCATCTCAAGGAACTTGCCGTGACGCGCCACGAGTCCCGGCAAGGCCCGGTGAGCGACAAGCTTCCGGACGCGACAAGACAACGACCACGGCAAGGCGCTTGCCGCGGCAAGCGACCACTCTGTACCCACGCTCCAGCACATCCACCAACGTGTCGCCTTGGGGCCTTTCCAGGCGCGCGTGGCGAGAGGCTGTGCAGCCAGCGGTGCGCGCTGGCATGCGACGCTGACAAGATTGCCATCGTGGCAAGCGGTGGCGCCCCTGACGGTCCTTTTCTGCACTGTTTGGGCGACGCGGATGGGCATTTAATGCCCTTGTCCCCTGCCGTCAGGGTTAGGTAGGATGTATTGTGCAAGTAACTATACCAACCACCCCTCTTTTTCCATTTTTACCCTTGCCTACGTTGCCACCTGTCGGTGACCCCTTGAGCATATAAAAGGAGGCCCATGCGCAACATAGAAGGGGGTTCAAAAACCAGAAAACACTCATGCTCGGTCTCGTGTGTACTGTAGCACTCAGTGCACCCGAGCAAGAACTCAATACAGTCAGACAAGCAGCAGTAGGAGTGTTATCTCTCCGGAGAGCTCCGAAGCTCGGTAAACTGCTCGTGTGCTTCGCCTCGATCCGCTCTTCGTGCGATCTCCGCCCCCCGCCGAACCGAAAGGGGCTCGGTCCGCCGGTCCCATGGGTGTTCGTGGATCAGTTTCTCCGACATCTTTGGCGCGCCAGGTAGGGGGCGTCGAGGTTGTGTGAACCTGATCCGGCGTTTACACGAGCCAGATCTTCTTCTTCATCGACATGCCATCGAAGAAGAAGACTTCGGCGGCAGCTGCTCCGTCCACGTCGATCCCACCACCACCGGAGCAAATGAGTGGTGGGGTAGACGCTGGCGGAAGAACAGACATCGACGAGGGAGCTCACGGTGCTACCAGGTCCAAGGAAAAGGCTGCGCAGACCTGGGCGTCGGTACATGTTCCGCGCCCATCTCAGGAGGCGCAAGACCGACAACGTCATGGTACTCGCAGTACCATACATTTGTTGGGCCAAGATCAAGCTGGTGGATCTCGAGGTGCTTAAGACCAGCATGCACGCCAACATGCTGGCACGAGCGAGGCACGGTCGCCTGGACAGGATACTGCTCCTTCTAACATAGTTAGGAGTCCGAGCATATCCCGCTCCTCGCACCGTTCGCCACTGCCACCCACTACTCAAGCAGAAGCTTTGGCGCGAGCTCAACTGCTCCTGGATTACCCTCCAACGGAAGACAAGATTGACGGATGGAGGGCCACCATTCAAAGTCTCATCGGCTTCACCAACATTGACACTCCGCGGTAGCCAAGTACATCGAGGCCGCGGCAGGACTGCCACGCGCGAGCCGATGGCGACGAAACCGGTAAGGGTGCAACCACCATGCACTCTCCACCCCGAAGGCCAAAATCGCCGACTCGCTGGATCCACCTCGACAACGACTCCACTGCATCATCGGATCCACGAGCTCGTCGCGATCAGCGCCAAGTTCTTCACGAACGACAGCAAGAAGACGCTCGCACTCGCATCGAGCAATGAAGAGAAGCGCGATGTCAATCCGACCTGCGCGCTGGGCCCTCTGTCCACATGTGTGCGCCAGGGGAACCAGGCGACTTGCCGTACACGGTAGGTTGTCCTGCGTTCACTCGTGAGCTGCGACAAGTCCAGTGGCCCAGCACAAAGAATTTCAAGCCAGACGTACCAGAGAAGTATGACGGCAAGTCGCATCCGTCGGAGTTCCTCAGCATCTACACCATCACGGTGCAAGCTGCCGGGGGATGGGACGACAAGGTCCTTGCCAACTACTTCCCACTGGTGCTCAAACCCAATGTCAGATCCTGGCTCATGCACTTGCCGGATAACTCCATATCCTCTTGGGCAGATCTATGCCATCAGTTTGTCAGCGCCTTTACAGGCGGCCACAAGCATCATGGCCAAGAGAGCAATCTTCATCTGCTCGCCTAGAAGGAAGGAGAGCCCCTGTGCAAGTACATTCAGAGATTCAGCCGCGTGCAGCACAACATCCCAGATGTCCACCCTGCCGCGGTAATTAGCGCGTTCCATCAGAACATGCGAAACCGCAAGATGCGGGAGGAGATGGCGATGTGCAAGATCAGAGATGTCAGTGAGCTATACGCCCTGGCCGACAAGTGTGCACATGCTGAGGAAGGGAGGAAACTTCCCGGAGAGAATATAGGAGCAGGGGGGATCTGATAGTGAGGAGACTGCCCCGGCAAGGAAAAACCGGCGGCGGAACAACAGGAAGAAGAAAGGCAAAGAGGTGCTAGTCGTTGAGCAGTCCGGCAAGAAAGCCAAAGCTTGTGGCTCCGACAAGGAGATTGCCGCGGGCACCAACCACCAGGCTGTGGCGGTCGCCGACAAGCAGGACAGCACCAACAAGCAGTACTGCAAGATCCACCACACAAGGGCCATGACCTCCAGAGTTGCAAGAAGGTCGAGCAGCTTGTCGAGCAGCAAAAGGCTGAATACGAGCGACGCGACAAGGAGAAAGCCCAGGAAGGTGCTGGCGGAGCCGGCAAGAAACGTTCCGGCCGAGGAGGACGCCGCGGCAAGGCCAAGCAGCGGCAAGGAAACAGACCTCCCCGCGGCCGCGACAAGGATGAAGATGAGAACGACGATGAATATGTGGATGATTACGAGACCGATGAGCAGGAGTTCCAGAAAGCCACAGAGGTCCTGTGCGTTGACGGTGGTGCTTCTCTGCATACTTCACACCGCCAGCTCAAGCAGTGGGTACGAGAAGTCAATGTAGCAGAACCACCTGTCGAGTCACGCAAGCCTCTGAAATGGTCCAGCACGCCTATCATCTTCGATATTGAGGACCACCCTTATCGCATAACTGCTGTCGGGTGCTTGCCGATGTTGGTTTCACCAACTATCCGCAACCTCAAAGTCACTAAGATGCTAGTTGACGGTGGGGCCGGCTTGAACCTGATCTCCTCCATGGTGCTCCAGAAACTCCAGATCCCTGATAGCGAGCTCAAGGAGACCGGCACATTCCAAGGAATCAATCCGGGAAGGAGCAGGCCGAAGGGAAAGATCACATTGCCGGTAACATTTGGCAGCGAGTTGAACTTCAGGACTGAGAGGGTCACTTTGAACGTTGCTGATTTTCCATTACCTTACAATGGGATACTCGCCCGTCCAGCACTCGCCAAATTCATGGCAGCCTCTCACTATGCATACAACATACTGAAGATGCCAGGCCCGATAAGTGTCATCTCTGTCCCTGGCAACAAGAAGGATGCTCTTATCTGCGCCGACAAGATCTATCGGGAAGCAGCAGCAGCAACAGATCGCAAATCACTTGTCGTTGAAGCTCTCAGGGCGAAGAAGAAGACCAAGTCCGGCAAGAGTTCTAATGCCCACTCCGGCAAGCGCACCTCTTCGGAGTGCTGCGCAACCGTCGAGGACGCACCATCGAGCTCCACGGGCAAGTGTAAGAAGACAATGGCAGCTCCACCAGAGACCAAGAAGGTGTCC
Organism: Triticum aestivum; assembly: GCF_018294505.1. NCBI lineage: Eukaryota > Viridiplantae > Streptophyta > Magnoliopsida > Poales > Poaceae > Triticum > Triticum aestivum. Next base: position 266,506,876 of record NC_057804.1, on the reverse strand, counting down.
GCCAAGGAGGATGGCACTGGTGGTACCTTCACCATCAGCGCCACTCTCGACCCTAAATAGGAAAGCGCGCTCGTTGCTTTCCTGCGGGCGAACGTCGACGTGTTTGCATGGAAACCGTCTGACATCCCCGGTGTTCCCAGGAAAGTAATCGAGCACCATCTTGCCGTCTGTCCTCATGCGCGGCCCGTCAAGCAGAAAGTCAGGAAACAGGTAGTGGAGCGCCAAGAATTCATTGCAGAAGAGATCAAGAAATTGGAAGCAGCACGCCTTGTCAGAGGAGTGCTCCATCCTACGTGGTTGGCCAATCCTGTAGTCGTGCGTAAGGCAAACGGGAAATGGAGGCTTTGTATCGACTTTACCGATGTTAATAAAGCTTGTCCCAAAGACCCATTTCCCTTGCCGCGCATCGACCAGATTGTTGACTCCACAGCCGGATGTGACTTGCTTTCATTTCTTGATGCATACTCAGGATACCATCAGATCTTCATGGTAGAAGAGGATGAGGAGAAGACCGCATTCATCACCCCATGTGGCACATACTGTTTCGTACGAATGCCTTTCGGTTTAAAGAATGCTGGTTCAACATTTGCAAGGGTAGTCCATGATGCTTTTGAGCCGCAAATGCACAGAAATGTGGAAGCCTACATGGATGACATAGTGGTCAAGAGCAAGGACAAGGCTACTCTGATTCAAGATTTAGACGAAACCTTTGCAAGTCTGCGCAAGATCAACCTCAAGCTTAACCCCGAGAAGTGTGTGTTTGGAGTCCCTTCCGACAAGCTTCTCGGGTTCTTCGTGTCTCAACGGGGAATTGAAGCCAATCCCGACAAGATCAAGGCCATTGAGCAGATTGAAGCACCAAAGCGCGTCAAGGATGTACGAAGACTTGCCGGTTGCGTAGCTGCTCTCAGCAGGTTTATCTCTAGGTCTGCTGAGCACGCCCTGCCATTTTTCAAAATTTTGAAAAAGGCAGGTCCAATGAAATGGACTCCGGAGGCGGAGGCTGCGCTGCAGGACTTGAAGAGATACCTGTCCTCCACTCCAACACTTGTCGCGCCTAAGCCACAAGAGAAGTTGCTGCTATATATAGCGGCAACCAATCAAGTGGTTAGTGACGCGTTAGATGATGAGCCAGCAACCACGGCAGATGCATCCAGCGACAAGCAGGGGACTTCGCCGACAAGGTCTGGTCCCGACAAAGATGGATCTGTGCAGGAGCATGAGAAGATGCAGAAAAGGATGGTGCAGCGCCCAGTTTACTTTGTCAGTTCCCTTCTGCAGGGGGCTAGGTCAAGGTACTCTGGTGTGCAGAAATTGCTTTTCGGCCTTCTCATGGCCTCGAGAAAGCTGCGCCATTACTTCCAAGCACATGAGATCACAGTCGTCACTCGTTTTCCGCTGAAGAGGATACTGCAGAATCCAGAAGCGACAGGCAGGATTGTCAAGTGGGCACTGGAACTGTCAAGCTTTGGCCTCAAGTTTGAGAGCACTTCAACCATCCAAAGCAGAGCATTGGCAGAGTTCATAGCAGAATGGACGCCAACACAAGATGAAGAAATTCCAGAGACGAGCATCCCCGTCAAGGAAGCAAGCAAAGTGTGGCTGATGTACTTTGATGGTGCTTTCTCGCTGCAAGGCGCCGGTGCGGGCGTACTGCTTATTGCACCCACCGGAGAGCACCTCAAGTACGTAGTCCAGATGCACTTTCCCAAGGAGCAAGCAACGAACAATACTGCAGAGTATGAAGGTTTGCTTGCCGGTCTCAGGATCGCAGCAGACCTTGGGATTGTCAGGGGTGACTCACAGCTTGTCGTCCGCCAAGTGAACAAGAATTATCAGAGTCCGTTGATGGAAGCTTACGTTGATGAAGTGAGAAAGCTAGAAGAGTGCTTTGACGGCCTACAGATGGAACATGTTCCAAGAGCTCAGAATGACATCGCCGATGGCCTGTCGAAGTGTGCTGCACTTAAGTTACCTGTGGAACCAGGCATCTTTGTGCTCAAGCTGACTCAACCATCCGTAACGCCATCAACTGGACAGAGCAAGAAGAGAAAGTTGATTACTGGTGACTATTTTCCGGCAAAGCTCCCCGAAGCCGCCGCCAAGAAGGTCACCAAATCAGCACCAAGGGTGCTGAGGAGCAGTCTGCTCCGGTGAGCCCTAGGGTTTGTTCCGTTGAAGCAGACGCTCCCGACAAGTTTTGCTCTGGCAAGCTTGCCGGGGAACATCAAGCTCCGGCTGAGCCACAGGTTCTCGCCGTAGAAGCGGATGTTCCCGCAGCAGCAGATGTGCCATTAGTCCTAGTTGTCGAGCCGCAAGCTCCAGCATGGGCACAGCAGATTGTCCGTTTCCTTCAGACAGGAGAACTTCCCGATGAGCAAGAAGAAGCGGAAAGAGTAGCCCGGCAGTCAAGTATGTACCAGTTTGTCGACAGCACACTGTACAGAAGAAGACTCAACGGCGTGAAATTGAAGTGTATTCCCCGGGAAGAAGGACAAGAGCTATTGTCAGAGATACATGGAGGCATATGTGGTCACCACATTGGCGCAATAGCACTTGCCGGCAAAGCGTTCCGGCAAGGTTTCTTTTGGCCGACAGCCCTCCAGGATGCGACTGCGCAAGTAACCAAGTGTGAAGCGTGCCAGTTCCATTCCAAGCAAATACACCAGCCAGCTCAAGCTCTCCAGACGATCCCTTTATCCTGGCCATTTTCGGTCTGGGGGCTCGACATCCTCGGCCCCTTTCCCCGAGCTGTCGGGGGCTTTGAGTACTTGTACGTTGCAATCGACAAGTTCACAAAGTGGCCAGAAGTAGAAGCAGTGAGGAAGGTGACAGCACAGTCAGCAGTCTAGTTCTTCAGGTCGATTGTTTGCCGCTTCGGGATCCCTAACAGGATCATTACCGACAATGGCACGCAATTCACGAGCCGTACCTTCGTGCAGTACGTCCAAGATCTTGGCGCCAAGGTCTGCTTCGCTTCTGTTGCTCATCCAAGAAGCAACGGTCAAGCGGAGAGGGCAAATGCTGAAGTGCTGCGCGGGCTCAAGACCAGAACTTTTGAAAGGATGCACAAGTGCGGAAAGAACTGGATCGAGGAGCTGTCGGTGGTTCTTTGGTCGATCAGGACGACGCCAAATCGAGCCACTGGCCAGACACCTTTCGCTCTAGTCTATGGAGCAGAGGCAGTTCTCCCCACGGAACTCGTATACGGGTCACCTCGAGTGCTCGCTTATGATGAGCTCGAGCAAGAGCAGCTGCAACAAGATGACGCGCTGCTCCTTGAGGGGGACCGTCTTCAGGCTGCTGTACGAGCTGCTCTATACCAGCAAGCTTTGTGCCGCTACCATAGCCGCAAAGTTAGTGCCAGAAGTCTCGAGGAAGGCGACCTTGTTCTTCGGTAAGAATTCCAACAAGTTGACGCCGAAGTGGGAAGGCCCTTACCGGGTGAAACGAGTCACTAGGCCTGGCACTGTCCGCCTTGAGACCGAAGATGGCAGTCCGGTGAGCAACTCCTGGAACATTGAGCATCTTCGTAAGTTTTACCCGTAAGGCGCGGTTGCCGGAACCTGTTCCGGCAACCACCTTTTGTACAAGTCTTGCCAATGTTGCACGTAATCCTTTGTACAAAGCCGGGCGCAGACCCCGTGCATAAGTAAAGCTCATGTGCTCCGCACATCTTGTCAATTTCATGCTTTTTACTTTGCATGCGTTATCTGACACTTTGTGCAGCACCTACCCCCGGTAAGCAATAACGAGCCGTAAGGCTCCATATCGTTATTTTCTCTTCTTTCTTTAACTCAAAAAGGAAAGGAAGGTTCCCTCGCACACAAGTTTGCGGGGGGAAAGGAGAAGATAATGGTGTGGACCAGGCGTCGTTCAAGCAAGTTTTTGCCTTACCGGAAAGCAAGTGACAGAAAAGTAAGTTGCCAAAGTTTGAGCAATCAGTTTTTAAATTTTTAAGTTATCTTCCTCGAACGACCGTACTTTGTATGGGGAACCTGTGCGCGGAGGAACCAACTCGTAGCTAGTTGCGCCCTTACTTTGTTTCGAGTCCGCTCAACAACTTAAGTGAGCTGCGACTAGTTGCGACAAGGTTTCTTGTCGGAAGCAGCACCGCCAGCAGGCTACTGACGTCCCGCAGTCAGCGCTCGCGGCTCAGGTGCCTGCGCCGACAAGTTCCCTAAAAGCGTAGGGCAAAAACATACAAAGGAAGGAATCAAGTAAAGGAAATAACACAGCAATCTCTACCCAAAATAGAGTTATATTACAAGATAACTTGTCGCAGCTCTAACAGATTGTTCTCATGACATGACCAACAGCGACAAGGAAAAAAGAGAAAACGGGCGGCCTAGTCTACGCGATCGCCCTCAACCCTCTTGATTTCGCTCACCTTGTCCACAATGGGTGCGACAAGGGCCTTGAGCGCCTCCAGATCAGCATCCGGCGGCAAGGACCTGAGGACGTTGGTGAGGTTGAGGCTTGGGTTGCGGAAGGCCACCATCACCAGCACCTGCTGAAGAACTCCCGCGTAGATCTTGCGCGACTCGTCGGCCATCTGCTTTGGGATCTTCTCCCGGAGTCGCTGGAGGGCCGTCGCCACGCCTTTGAAGAACAAGCTAAGCTTGGCGCTGGGTTGGAGGTGCTCGTCGGAGGAGTACCCGAGCTCCTTCATCCCCAACTGCGCCAACTCTCCGTCGATGGCTGCGGCAAGATCCACAAGACCCTCGGTCCAGTGCTCCACGGTCTCCCTGAAAGCGTCGTGGGCGGCAGTGGCACTCGCCAACAACGCCTCGTCGGCCTTGATCTTCTCCGACAAGGCCACCTCCCGCTCCCTGGCGCCGTACAACGTCTGAGTCAAAGTAGCCAACTTCAACTCGAGATCTGCATTGGAATCCTTGGCGGCGCTGAGCTCCTTGCTCCTCTCAGCGAGAAGACCCTGCAGCTCACCATGAGCGGCAGCGTCCTTCTCACGCTCACGCTTGAGCGCGGCAAGCTCCTCGCCGCTTGCCCTAAGATCGGCTTCCAGCTGCGCCACCCTCGTCTCCAGCTCCTTTTTGGCGGCCTCGGCAACTGCGGTAGCATCCCTTGCTTCCTTGAGAGCCCCGCCGATTGCTTGCTCGCGCCCGACAAGCTCCTCCTCATAACTGTCAAGGTTCACCTTGCGCTGCGCCAACTCTCCTTCCTGCGCAAATATATTTTCAGCGACAAGCCGTTGCTTCTCTTCAACTTCAGCCTTCTCGAGGAGGAAGGCTTTCCGCTCCTCGAGAAGTTGCTCCCGCTCCTCCGCCAGGGACCGGAGAGCTTCCTGCCTGAGACCCCGGAGCTCCTCCGCACGCTTCTGGATATCCACTCCCGCCTTCGCAACAAGTGCTTCTCGGGATGCCAGCTTTGCTTGTCGGGCGTGGTAGAGCGACAGCAGCTTCCACAGCAGCCGCTCCTCCTCAGGCTCGTTGCTGCTGCTGCTTGGCGCGTCAACCAGCGTCAGCCCAGCGGAGGCGAGCACTTCTCCATCCAAAGTCTCTCCTTCGACAGGCGCCCTGGAGCTTGACGCCCAGGGGAACTTGATGAAGATGCCATCGCCGGCCTTCAAGTAGGCGCCGGGCTGGGTCTCCTTGGAGCCTGGCTCTGCAGCAGCGGCGGAGGGATCGGCGATCGGCGCAGCGCCTGGCGCTCCTGCGGCCTCGGGGCCGTCAGTGCGATCACCGGACCCCTCGCCAGCATCTGCGGTGGCAGCCTTGGCGGCCTCTTTGCCGGCGGGATCATCAACACCGGCCTCCCCTTCGGTGGCAACAGCGTCGTCAGCGTTGCTGCGCGCGTTCTCCTCAGCGTTCTCCTCGCCAGCGGCCTCGGTATCCATTGGCTCCGCGGCAGATGGATCTGACAAACGGAAAAAGGGAGAGAAATCAAGCAATTTTCCTAAAAGAAAATCAGAAGAAGAAGAACCCAAGGGAAGTTCTCAAGCAAAAGGGGTACCTGTGCTAGGATCTGCGGTCGTGGCCTCAATCACCGGAGGGTCGCTGGTGTTGTCCCTTGCCAGAGAACTGTCCCTTGCCGGAGAATTCTCCCTTGCCGGAGAACGCTGCCTTGCCGGGGAAGCCTCCCTTGGCGGTGTAGTCGAAGCAGAAGGCATTTCAGGAGCGGCTTCCGGGCACTCCTGGTGAGGCTGCTCTGCTCCTACACCAACCAACAATCAGATATCAGCAAAGAGAGAGCACCCATGCGTGCCTGACAGCATGAAGTAAAACATATACTTACGTGGAGGGCTGCGCTGGGGGCTGCTTTGAGGAATGGTTGCCGGGTCCGACAAGGTGGTCTCGGACATGTCCTCTGCCGTCGCGGTGGGGTCGTCCTCGATGACAATCACCGGGGCCTTGGCTCTCTTCGCCGCTCTCTGGGCCAGTGTCCTAAAAAGGAGTATGTTCAGAATGAAGCAAGTCAGATACAAGACAAAGCAACAAAATTGAAGAACTACAAGAATAGCAAGGAATCTTACTCTTCTTCTTCCTCGTCGGAGCTGAGCGCGGAGGAGTAGGTTCCCTTGCCCGCTTCGCAGGAGGAGTAGCGGCGGACCGGGAAGACCCCACTCCAGTTGCCGCAGCGGCGTGAGGCGCTCCCGCGGCAACGGTGCTTGCCGCGGTAGAGCGTGTCGCGCGGCTCGGCGGCTGTTGGCTCGTCTCCCGCCCTGCTACGTCCATGGCCTTGCGGAGACGCCTTCTTGGCGGGGCTGGGGGCTCCGCCTACGGCAGGCTGTCTGAAGGTTCGGGCCCGACGAGCTCTCCCTCACCGGGCTCGCTCGGCTCAGCTTCAGGCCCGGCAAGCTCTTCCTCGCCGGCGAACTCCTCGCGCTCGGCAAGGCTTGCTGCCTCTGCTGCCTTTGCCTCCTCCACGGTGAACTCAAACTCACCCGCGGCAGCGGCTGCCGCCGCCTCCTCCAGCCTGGTGGCGATGCGCTGCATCTCATCATCGGTGGTGTCGCGGGTGAGGCTCTTCTGTTCATCAGCGTGGACCGGCACTTCTACCAAGCCGTCAAAGAAATCACGCACGACGTCATCTGCAGGCTCTTGCCAAGTCGGGACGATGCCGTGCGAGTCGCACAGCGGCATCATTGCGCGGATGCGGTCGAGCGAAGAGTTGTTGCACAACGGAACGACCCTCCTCGGCAACATGAATGGATGTTGAGGATCGCGCTTGAACAGCTCCAGGAGCATCGCATACAGCTCCAGAACGGTGAAGTTGAAGTTGAGGCCCGGGCGCAGCCTCATGATATCCGCCGAGTTCTGAAACTCCTAGGCGGGTCTCCTCCTCTCATGATGCGATGACGAAGAAAATCTGCGCCAACGGCGCCTACGGTGAGCCCGGCAAGCCTGAGGCATAGGATCCGGGTGACGGCAATCTTCAGCCTGTCGTCTTCCGGGGCCACGTTGCTCCAGTCATTGCCACGCACTATTGGGGCTTGGCGCAGGGCAATAAATGGCTGCGGATTCTCCTCGACAATCCAACACCACTCTGCTCTCCATTCCTCCCACTTGCTGCGGAGCTCTCCCTCCAGATAAGCTTCCTTCTTGCCGACTCTCGAGATCCAGGCGATCCCGCCGGCAAGAGGTTCTCCTCTCTCGACTCGGGGCATAAAGAAGTGGCGAAAAAGGGCTACGTTTGGATGGACTCCGACAAAGTTTTCGCAGAGATGTGCGAAAACTGCCATGGTCAGAACGGCGTATGGGGTGAAGTCAAGGAGGCGGAATCCGTAGGTGTTCATGATGTCGCAGAAGAATTCAGAGAAGGGCGGGCAGAGCCCGTAGTAGAAGAACAACGCGAAGAAGGGGTACCCGTTTGGAGCTAGTTCCGAAGCAGCGGCCGGGAGTACCCTCGTGCGCGGATGCGCTCACGTCTCCATCGACCAGAAGAGGTAGTAGTACTCCCTCAGCTCCTTCGTGCCAAGCTGAGGGGGGAAGATGGCCCGCTCCTTCCGCAGCGCCACGAGCTGCTGCGCCTCGACCGATTTCATGCCCTTCCCCTTGTCGGCTTTCGGAGCCATGGCGAAGGTGGTGGGGGAGATCGGCGGTGTTGGTGGTGCTGGTGGAAATGGGGGCGGAGCGCTGCTCCCTTTCAGCTTCGGGAAGAAGGGGGGAGCGGCGGAGATTTGTGAAGTTAGAGTAACAACCGGCGAGATGGGCGAACTGCCCCTGTTTCCCCTGCTTATAAAGAGGGAGGGGGCGGACGTTTCGTCCTTCCGAATAAAGAAACCTCCCACGATCTCTCCCACCACGCCGCATTCGACGCGTGCCGTTGGGGGAGGGCGCGGCGGATACGGAGTAAGATACGGCATAAACCAGGCCGCACGTGCCCGTGCCCTGTTTTGGGCCTGGCCCAACAGTGCTCGGCACCGTGTGTGGCCCAGGCCCGGGGGCTCCTGTCCGTGTACTAGAGTAGGGGTACCCTAGTATCTCGAACTTGTGCATGGGCAGTTGCAGCGCCCCGCGGCAAGGCTTGCCGGATGACCGCCAAGGTCCTCCGTGGTTCCTTTGGAGCCATTCAAGAACAAAGTATTTAGGCCAAGAAGACAAGGCCCCGGCAAGAGGAGCTTGCCAGGAAGGCCAACCAAGGCATCTCAAGGAACTTGCCGTGACGCGCCACGAGTCCCGGCAAGGCCCGATGAGCGACAAGCTTCCGGACGCGACAAGAAAATGACCGCGGCAAGGCGCCTGCCAAGGCAAGCGACCACTCTGTACCCACGCTCCAGCACATCCACCAACGTGTCGCCCTGGGGCCTTTCCAGGCGCGCGTGGCGAGAGGCTGTGTAGCCAGCGGTGCGCGGTGGCATGCGACGCTGAAAAGATTGCCATCGTGGCAAGCGGTGGCGCCCCTAAAGGTCCTTTTCTGCACTGCTTGGGCGACGCTGACGGGCATTTAATGCCCTTGTCCCCTGCCGTCAGGGTTAGGTAGGATGTACTGTGCAAGTAACTGTACCAACCACCCCTCTTTCCATTTTTACCCTTGCCTACGTTGCCACCTATCGATGACCCCTTGAGCATATAAAAGGAGGCCCATGCGCAACGTAGAAGGGGGTTCGAAAACCAGAAAACACTCACGCTCGGTCTGGTGTGTACTGTAGCACTCAGTGCACCCGAGCAAGAACTCAATACAGTCAGACAAGCAGCAGTAGGAGTGTTACCTCTCCGGAGAGCTCCGAAGCTGGGTAAACTGCTCATGTGCTTCGCCTCGATCCGCTCTTCATGCGATCTCCGCCCCCCGCCGAATCGAAAGGGGCTCGGTCCGCCGGTCCCATAGGTGTTCGTGGATCAGTTTCCCCGACAGAGAATAACGATCATAATCATAGGCTAGCTTCTAGGGTTTAGCCTCTAGGATCTCGTGGTAGATCAACTCTTGTAATACTCATATCACCAAGATCAATCAAGTAGGAAGTAGGGTATTACCTACATAGAGAGGGCCTGAACCTGGGTAAACATCGTGTCCCCCGCCTCCTATTACCATTAGCCTTAGACGCATAGTTCAGGACACCCTACCCGAGATCCGCCGGTTTTTACACTGATAGAGGTGGCTGTCCAATGCCCTGTAGGCAGTGGTTCCTACTCATCTCCAGCATTGTCGTCCATACCGTCGATGTCTTCAGAGTCGTAGTCAAGCATGTCAGTTAAATCTTTGACAGTGGCTATAAAGTGGGTGGTGAGTGGGGCACGAATTTCTTAGTCATCCACTTCCCACTCGAGCCGGACATAGTTCGGCCAACAGTTCCCTGACAAGGAGAGGGATCTTAATGAGCTTAACACGTCGCCAAAAGGCGAGTGTTGGAAAATGTCCATGGAGCCAAACTCTAAGACCGGCCTCCAATCAGGTTTGATGGACGTGGATGCACATGGTCCGGAGCCTATGGCCAGAGACGAGTCCGGTGTTCCGATAACACAAGCCCAGCCTGATGTTGGGTCTGTGTGCAGCTCGAGCGCCGCTGAGTCTCTGGCTTCCGCGGAGGGGTTGAGCTTCCCGTCTTCGGTCGACGCAGTCCTCTCCAACTCTAGGGCCAAAGCGGTTACATGTGGTAGCTCCTATGTGCGGCCAGATGACAGATCTAGGTCATGTTCATCGTGGTTGCCAAGGACAGCCGTCATGGGCTCGAATCAGTCGAAGATCAAGTTTCCACGGATATCTGCCACAAAATTCAGGCTTCCGAATCTGACCTGATGGCTAGGGGTGTAGCTATCAATCTACTCTAGATGGCCAAACGAGTTGGCCCGCAGTGCGAAGCTGCCGAATATGAAGATCTGTCTGGGTAGGAAGGTCTCTCTTGGACTGCATTGTTGTGGATTATTGATGGAAGCATCAAACCTATCTTTGACGACACAGAGGAACTCTCAATGAAAGCACCAATGTCAGTGTTAAAACCGGTGGATCTCGGGTAGGGGGTCCTGAACTGTGCGTCTAAGGCTAATGGTAACAGGAGGCGGGGGACACAATATTTACCCAGGTTCGGGCCCTCTCTATGGAGGTAATACCCTACTTCGTGCTTGATTGATTTTGATGAATATGAGTATTAGAAGAGTTGATCTACCACGAGATCGTAATGGCTAAACCCTAGAAGTCTAGCCTATGAGATTATGATTGTGACTCTAACCCTAGAAGTCTAAACCGTTCGGTTTATATAGACACCGGGAGGGGCTAGGGTTGTACAAAGTCGGTTACACAGAAAGGAATCTACATATCTGAATCACCAAGCTTGCCTTGCATGCAAAGGAGAGTCCCATCCAGACACGGGACGAAGTCTTGTATCTTGTATCTTCATAGTCCAACAGTCCGGAGAAAGTATATAGTCCGGCTGTCCGAGGACCCCTTAGTCCAGGACTCCCTCATTTGGCCCCACCTTTTCCTTCCTCCTTCCATCTTCCCTCTTCACCCCTTCCGGTAAAAGGAAAGGGGGGAGGGCGAATTGGACTAGGGAGCCCAAGTAGGATTCCTCCTACTTGGGCGCCCCAAGGCTGCCTCTCTCCCACTCCCACCTATATATACATGGGGATGGCGCGCCTAGAACAAAACCCAATGATTGTTAGCCGTGTGTGGCGCCCCCTCCACAGTTTATGCCTTTGGTCATATTCACGTAGTGCTTTGGTGAAGCCCTGCGCAGATAACTTCAACATCACCGTCACCATGCCTTCATGCTGACAAAACTCATCTACTTCCTCCACACTATGCTAGATCAAGAGTTCGAGGGACGTCATTGAACTAAACGTGTGCCGAACTCGGAGGTGTCGTACGTTCGATACTTGATCGGTCGGAATGAGAAGAAGTTCGACTATATCAACCGCATTGGCAAATGCTTCCTATTTCGGCCTACGAGGGTACATGGACACACTCTCCAACTCTCATTGCTATGCATCTCATAGATAGATCTTGCATGAGCGTTGGAATTTTTTTGAAATTGCATGCTACGTTCCCCAACACATTCAAATCATGCAAATTAGAGTCCAAAACAAGGGCAAAAGAGATTGAAAAGGTAGATACGTTGGAGACGTATCAAGCTCCACTTAATTTGTAGAATTGTTTTTTGCACTTTATCATGCCATGACTCATTAATATGCACATGCATCATACTTGATTGTGCGTCATGCCATGTTTATGCTTGTTGGTTTACCGTGTTGTTTGATTCTTTCCAGTTCTTCTTCTTGATAGTTCCGGTTACATTGCGATTGTGAGGATCCACTCGACGACGCCGGTTCGTCTCCTTCATGGATCTGGTCTTCTTCCTAGCGGCATTTCAGACAAGATGACCATTACCTTGGATACCACTACTATATTTTCTTGCTAGTTGTCTCGATGCTATCGCTATGTCGTGCTACCTACCACTTGTTTATCAAGCCTCCCAATATGCCATGATAAGCCTCTCAACTTTTCACCATCTCAGCCCCTCTTAAAGCGTAGCTAGTTGCAGGTGCAGTTGCAGGTTGTTCCATGTTGGTACATGGATATCATGGGATATCACAATATATCTTATTTAATTAATGCATCTATATGCTTGGTAAAGGGTGGAATGATCGGCCTTTTGCCTCGTGTTTTGTTCCACTCTTGTCGCCTTAGTTTCTGTCATACCGGTGTTTATGTTCCTTGATTTTGCGTTCCTAACACGGTCGGGGTTTATAGGACCCCCTTGACAGTTCACTTTGAATAAAACCCTTTCAGCAAGGCCCAACCTTGGTTTTACCATTTGCCTAATAACAACTAAAACTTGCATGGGGACTTTCCGGACCCCAAGGATGATTAATCAATAACCAGGGCCAGTGCTCCTCATGAGTGCTGGCCCAAAACGGGTGGCCTGCGGGGCCATCCTGACAGATACTAAGGCGACGAGAGTGGAACAAAACACCAGGCAAAAGGGCGATCCTTCCACCCTTTACCAAGTATGATAGGAACTCGAGAACTGCTTGTCCCATCCGATGATGGCCTGAGACGAGAGATGCGTGGCTCCTATCAGGCTGTCGGCATGTCGGGAGGTCTTGTTGGTTTTGTTTTACTATTTTAGAAATGTCTTGTGCACCGGGATTTCAAGTTTTATTGGGTTGTCTCGATATGGAGATTTTCCTCCACAGATCATGAGAGTTTGTGATGGACTAAGTTGGGACAACCCTGCAGGGTTTAATCTTGTTGAGAGTCATGCCCGTGGTTATGTGGCAGATTGGAAATCTATAATATCCGGTTGTAGAGAACTTGACACCAGTTCCGAAATAAAATACACCAACCATGTGCGTAACTGTGACCGTCTCTTTTCGAGAGAGTTTGAGAAGAGAACACGGTGGGGTTATGTTTGACTCTTAACTAGTTCAGGATCACTTCTTGATCATTACTAGTTCCTGACTATTTTGCATAGTTTCTCTACTTATTCTTGTACTCGTAAGTTAGCCACCATACGATGCTTAGTGCTTGCTGCAACCACACCACTTATCCATTCCATATACATTAAGCTTTGCTAGTCTTGATACCCATGGTAATGGGATTGTTGAGTCCTCGTGGCTCATAGATTACTACAACAAAAGTTGTAGGTACATATAATGTGATGATCTGATGTGAGAGTGACGCTTGCTTGTTTTGGAGTTCTGTTGCTTCTTCTTCCTTGATCAAGGGATAGGTTCTGGGTTAGGAGCATGGGATTAGCAGGGTGTATGTCGTTCTCTTTTTGTTTGATTTCATCTGTAGTCAGATCCTACTCTTCTATTCTTCTATATGATGATTGCTATGTATTGATGTATTGATGTATTCATGTTGTAGCTTGTGGAGAGTGTAAGCCTTTATCTTGTATTCTCATCTATTCAGTACATGGTATGTTGTAATGATATCCACCTTGCTATGTGCTCGAGAGGTTGTGCCTCAATCATGAGTTCATCACGTGATTGGGATAGAATCGCATCTTCGGCGCTACAGCTTAAGATCCTTCTCCATGAGATTCATCCAGCGAAAAGTGTCATAATACAGGACGTTGATACTGCTACCGCCATCCAAGAGCACTTTAGTGAACTTATAACCACCCACCTGAGGAGTGACCACAAGAGCCAGCTAACCCGGATTATCAACCCGGGGCGGGTGATCTGCCTGACTCCAAGTCGGTGTGTTCAGACCCCTCAAATAGTGTGGAACAGCCGGCTAAACTACATGAACCACCCGTTTGTGAACCTCCTGATCACGCTTTGCAAGTACTTCTATTAAAAACGTGAAACTGACTGCTGTTAATGGTTTGGGGTCGCTCTGATACCCACACTAGTTATGCGATGGCCAGACCGCTGATGACCCTGATCTTGATAGCCATAGTTTGAGCAGCCGCCATTAAATCTGGACCCTGGGAACCCGCCAGAATCTGACCCGCTAGGCGGTCCATTGCAATTATTAGGATGCTGCTAAAACATATGGTTCCTAAGCTCCCACATGAGATTACAATCCTTCCAAGCTTGTTTGGCTGGCTTGTTAGGATAACTATTCTTTGGAAAATGGTGATTAAGCATTTCCTCCAGACTCTGTTACCTCCTCCCATTGAAGTGCTACTTGACATTGCTGTTACGGCATTGGTTCTTATAGCAGTGTTGGTGTTAGCAACCAGATCTGACCCGCAATTGGGGTATCTGCACTTATTACCATTGCCCTTGTTATATCAATTGTGCCCTACCACATTCTGCTGCTAGCCCTTAGCAACACCGTTTTTCGTGCCCTTGTTAGCTTTATCATCATCAGAGTTTGGATCCTTTGTGGTGTCAGAATCCGGATATTTAGTGAGTGCACTCATGAGGACACTCATGTCCTGGCACATACGCTTGAGCCACCCAAGTTTCTACTTAAGGGGCAGGAAGTGACAATTCTTCGCCAAAATTAGAACATCCTAAGCCGCCGCAATGTTTTCTAATGAGTGGATGATAGCAGAGACCCGCCAAACCCAAGGATGTGCCAAGTCATCCTCACATTGTATACAATGATCCAAATCAATAATCGTCAGCGGCTTCTTGCATGTACTTTGAATTTTTTTATTATAAAACACACCTTAGACTCCGCCCACGAGCTGATAGAATTAGGAGACATGCCTTTTAACCACGTACGAGCCGCGCCCTCCAACATCATAGTGAAAATTTTGGGGCAAACTGCATCGCTGACTTCCAGCATGCCATGGCTAATTCATAGCTCTCAAACCAAGCTGCCGGCTCAAGATCCACCATGTAATTTGTCAGTGCAACAAACATTCACGTATGTTGCCCCGACTATACACAAGCATGGTGATATCGAACAACTACATCAACACCCAAATGAAGAACAAGCTAGAGAAGTAGCTCTTAGTGAGAACAAAGAGTGGATCAAGAAGACCAAGACAACCAAAAGAGAAGAATGTCACCTTTTGAAGGGCTTCCATTGCCGGGCAGGAGAGGTTGGCTCGGTCGATACCAGCCCAGGGGCATGTCCAACATTCCCTCAGTAGGCTTGTCGGGGCCGCCAAGGGTAGATCTCCCCGCCAAGGCTCCACTGCACCATGACGAAAGTCACTTATCAGTGCGGTGTACAGGCCCCAAGTGATTAACTGGCCTCTGCTAAGAACGTGGTGGGCCATTGGAAGACAAGGATTATCCAACTGACACCAGTCTAGAGGCATGTCAAGTTGATAAGCAAGGGATGATTAAGTGTGTTGCACATGAGCTTCCTGTGGAACCAGGGGATTTTTTCTCCACCTGACGCAACCCTCAGTATCCCCGACAACAATGGCCAGAAAAAGGAGGAAGTTGGACTCCGGCAAGAATTTCCCGGAAGGGCTTCTAGAAGCCCCGGTAGAAAAGCTGCAGGGAATAACTCTACTTTGCTTGGTGAGCGGCACCCTCCCATCAAACTGCAAGTTCTTGCGGTCGAGATATGCACTCGCACGAACGAAGAGGTGCCATTTGTCCTTGCTACCAAGCCTCAGGCTCCAACTTGGGCACGACATGTAGTCCACTACCTCGAAACAGGAGAACTTCCGAGGAGCAAGAAGAAGCCAAAAGAATAGCCCAGAGGGCCAGTATGTATTAGTTTGTCGATGACAAGTTGTATAGAAGAGGGACCAACGGTGTGAAGTTAAGGTGCGTTTGCCAGGATGAGGGGCATTAACTGTTGGCGGAAATACACAAAGGTGTGTACGGCTCCCATATTGGGTCAAGGGCCTTGGTTGGAAAAGCTTTTTGTCAAGGTTTCTACTGGCCAACGGCCCTCCAAGATGCAATTGGGCTGGTCAAAAGATGTGAAGCCTGCCAGTTCCACTCCAAGAACATCCATCAACCAGCTCCAGCTGTTTAGACAATTCCCTTATCATGGCCATTTTTGGTCTGCGTGCTCGACATTAGGGGTCCCTTCCCCCGTGCTACTGGGGGCTTTGAATTCTTGTACGTTGCAATCGACAAGTTTATAAAGTGGCCGGAAGTGGAGCCTTTGAGGAGGGTGACCGCACAATCGGCTATCAAGTTCTTGAAGGGGTTAATGTGCCATTTTGGAGTGCCAGCCAGATTGATCACTACAACAACAACAAATTCACAAGCCGCGCCTCCACGCTATATGTTCATACCCTTGGAATCAAGATTTCATTTGCCTCTATTGCTCATCCCTTGAGAAACGGACAAGCTTAGAGAGTGAGTGCTAAAGTGCTGCATGTGCTCCAAAAAGGACTTTTAATAAGTTTCAAAAGTGCAGCAGACGTTGGATCGACGATCTGCAAGGGTTCTTTGGTCCCTCCGTACGACACCAAATCAAGCTAACGGCCAGACTCCCTTCTACCTAGTATATGGGGCAGAAGCAGTACTCCCCACGGAACTCATATACAAGTCACCTCGAGTACTTGCCTATGACAAAGTAGAGCAAGAGCAGCACCAACATGATAATGTCGTGCTTCTTGAGAAGGTTGTCTCTAGGCTGCTGTGCGTGCTGCACACAACCAGCAAGCCTTGCGCCGCTATCGCAGCCGCAGGGTCCATGCTCGGAGCCTTGAGGAAGGTGACCTTGTCC
This sequence comes from Triticum aestivum, assembly GCF_018294505.1. Lineage (NCBI taxonomy): Eukaryota > Viridiplantae > Streptophyta > Magnoliopsida > Poales > Poaceae > Triticum > Triticum aestivum. The sequence goes on along the minus strand of NC_057804.1, from coordinate 266,490,373 downwards.
TTAGGCATGTTCAATCCGCCAAGGGTTCCAACAAGTTGACACCAAAGTTGGAAGGCCCTTACTGGGTAGTATGCGTTAGCAGACATGGCGTAGTCTGTCTGGAGACCGAAGATGGCATGAAGGAGCAAAACTCATGGAACATTGAGCATCTTCGCAAGTCCTACCCATAAGGCGCAGCTGCCGGGTCTACCCCCGACAGCCACCTTTTGTACAAGACTTGCCGATGTGCATGTAACTCTTTGTACAAAGCCAGGCACAGACCCTGTGCAAAGACAATAAAACAAAGAGCTGGCACATCAAAATTTGCATGTATGTTTAGTTCAGCATAAATTTGCCATGATCATTTAGATGAGATCATATGCTGCCATGTTTTCCTCTATACTAACTACAGGACTCTTGTCGCGGACTCGATACCGAAAAGGAGAAGTGGAAACAGGCTAACATATCGATCCCCGACAGGCCAAACAAATAATTTTCCTCCAAGACATCCATAACATGCCTCTATAAGGGAAAAACTTGTTCTTAGAAAAACCTTGTCACTTTAGAAACATTTATGCTCCCATCCTTTGATTCGAACATTATTTTGGTCAAGCTGGTTGTAGTGGCATTTGACAGAGAATGTTCGACAAGGGGTTGGTTCCCTTCCATAGTTTTAAGCCCAACAGGCCAAGCCTCGCAGCAACGACGGAAGGTACTAACAAGATAGCTTGTGGGGAAAACTTGTTTACTTGAAAGTATAGTGGTGTTCCTCCTCTACATGGATGGAGTACATGCACAAGTGCCTGGCAAATATGTCTTTTTCATTCATACGCGGATAAACAAGTACAAATCTTACAGAGTACAAATATGGATAGGAGGGATAACATATTCAAGACTAAAGTTTGGCAGATGCCTACATGTTTTACATTGAAAAAAGATAAGTGCCCCATAATCACTTTCTTGTCCCTCTCCTCCTAGGAACTATAGTGAGAAGCAAAGAGGGAAGACAGAGCGCCTGGGCAGAAGCCAGACTGACCCTGTCAAGGCCCACAGGACACAGCCTGAAAAGATCTTGAGAGCGTGGACGAAGGTGATGGGCGGAGGGAGTGGCTAGGTGATGTATACTACGCAGCCTACTCCATGCAGACATTGTTGGGCCTCTAAGTGCAGAGATTTGTAGGACAGTAGAAAATTTCCCTCAAGTAGATGACCTAAGATTTATCAATCCGTGGGAGGCGTAGGATGAATATGGACTCTCTCAAACAACCCTGCAACCAAATAACAAAGCGTTTCTTGTGTCCCCAACACACCCAATACAATGGTAAATTGTATAGGTGCACTAGTTCGACGAAGAGATGGTGATACAAGAGCACTATGGATGGTAGATATAGGTTTTTGTAATTTGAAATTATAAAAACAGCAAGGTAACTAATGATAAAAGTGAGCACAAACAGTATTGCAATGCTAGGAAACAAGGCCTAAGGTTCATACTTTCACTAGTGCAAGTTCTCTCAACAATAATAACATAATTGGATCATATAAATATCCCTCAACATGTAACAAAGAGTCACTCCAAAGTCACTAATAGCGGAGAATAAACAAACAGATTATTGTAGGGTACGAAACCACCTCAAAGTTATCCTTTCTGATCGATCTATTCAAGAGTCCGTAGTAAAATAACACAAAGCTATTCTTTCTGTTCGATCTATCATAGAGTTCATACTAGAATAACACCTTAACACACAAATCAACCAAAACCCTAATGTCACCTAGATACTCCAATGTCACCTTAAGTACACGTGGGCATGATTATAAGATATGCATCACACAATCTCAAATTCATCTATTCAACAAACACAAAGTACTTCAAAGAGTGCCCCAAAGTTTCTACCGGAGAGTCCATTCGAAAACGTGTGCCAACCCCTATGCATAAGTTCACTGAACCCGCAAGTTGATCACCAAAACATACATCAAGTAGATCACGTGAATATCCCATTGTCACCACAGATAAGCATGACAAGACATACATCAGGTGTTCTCAAATCCTTAAAGACTCAATCCAACAAGACAACTTCATGGGGAAAATTGAATTCATCACAAGAGCGTAGAGGGGGAGAAACATCATAGGATCCAACTATAATAGCAAAGCTCGCGTTACATCAAGATCGTATCACCTCAAGAACACGAGAGAGAGAGAGAGAGAGAGAGAGATCAAACACATAGCTACTGGTACATACCCTCGGCCCTGAGGGTGAACTACTCCCTCCTCGTCATGGAGAGCGTCGGGATGATGAAGATGGCCACCCGTGAGGGATTCCCCCCACCGGCAGGGTGCCGGAACAGGCTCCCGAGAGGTATTTGGTGGCTACAGAGGCTTGCGGCAGCGGAACTCCGGATCTATTGTGCTCCTCAATGTTTTTAGGATATATGGACATATATAGGCGAAAGAAGTCGGTCAGGGGAGCCACGAGGGGTCCACGAGGGTGGGGGCACACCCAGGGGGGTAGGGCGCGCCTCTCTGCCTCGTGGCGACCTCGAAGCTTCCCTGACTTCCACTCCAAGTCTCCAAAAATAACTCTCCCGAAGGTTTCATTCCATTTGGACTCCATTTGATATTCCTTTTCTTCGAAACACTGAAATAGGCAAGAAAACAACAATTTGGGCTGGGCCTCCGGTTAATAGGTTAGTCCCAAAAATAATATAAAAGTGCTTAGTAAAGCCCATAAACATCCAAAACAGATAATATAATAGCATGAATACTTCATAAATTATAGATACATTGGAGACGTACCAACATCCCCAAGCTTAATTCCCGCTCGTCCTCGAGTAGGTAAATGATAAAAGAAAGAATTTATGAAGTGTGAATGCTAGCAGGTGCATAAGTTTGATCAATGATAATTTCAATCACCTTTTTATGTCGTAACAGTAGCTCATCTCATAAAACTTCTCATGATCAAGTAATAATCAATTCAAACGTTAATGCATAGACCATGAACTTTCTTGAAAACTAGCAAACTATGTTCTTAGACATCAAAAAATTGCAATTCATTTTATTTTCAGGAAGGGTCTATGTAAGAGCTTTGATTTAGCAAATCCCACATACTCCACTATCATATAGTCTTCCACGATTGCTACCACTCAAAGCATATTTTTTAGAACAAATAGCATTGATCAAACACAGAGAAAGATAGGGGCTTAATGTTTCGCCTCCCAACTTACCTATCATATACATAATTGTCAACATTAATAATACATGATCAAATATATTTGAATGGCCATATATGCTTAGATCTTTCCCCATCACATGATGCTTGCCAACTAAAGGGTAGGTTGGAATGAGAAGGAATACTACTGAGTCTTGCATAAAAGTAAAAGATAGGCCCTTAGCAGAGGGAAGCAGGAATTTGCAGAGGTACCAAAGCTCGATTTTGAAATAGATATACATAATATTTTGAGCAGTATACTTTCATTGTAAACATAACAACTGAGAGATCTCGATATCTTCCATGCTACACACATTATAGGCGGTTCCCAAACAGAATGGTAAAGCTTATGCTCCCCCACCACCAACAATCATCAATCCATGGCTTGCCCAAAACAACGGGTGCCTCCAACTAACGACAATCCCGGGGCATCCCAGTGACCAGCCATTTTCTCGTGAATGAGGAGCGGAGTCCACTCCTCTTGAGAATAACCCGCCTAACATGAAGATGCAGATAACCCTGGTTGATACATGAGTTGTTCGAGCATACAAAACAGAATTTCATTTGAAGGTTTAGAGTTTGGCACATGCAAATTTACTTGGAATGGAAGTTAAATACTACATATAGGTAGGTATCGTGGACACTCTTGGAAGAAACTTGGTTCAAGGAATTTGGATGCACAAGCAATATTCCCGCTTAGTACAGAAATTTTCGCTAGCAAAGGATTCTAAATAGAAAGCACCAAATGTTGGAGGATCTATAACAATATAACTTCTATACAAATATACCCAAGCATAAATCATTATGTTGTCTTCCTTGTCCAACTTCAACTAATTTGCTCAGGTTTTAAAATAATTAATGGGGCTCACAATCATAGAAGATGTCTAAGATAGTATATTTATATGTGAAATCTCTCTTCCTTCAGTATTGTTTCATGAATTGTTCAAGTGACCAATACAATGCTTTCTAACCGTCAATAAATTTACCACCTCTGCTTCTTAGATCTGAATTCATTACTCCCCATGGGATAAACATATGAAACATATATAATTTCAGATTTACGATATTCAACTCATTCAATCATTTACTCATAGGATATAAGTGAAGCACACAAGTAAATGAGAAACTACTCCAAAAAGATATAAGTGAAGATCAATGAGTAGTTAAATAATTATGCAACTATGTGAAGACTCTCTCTCAATTAAGAATTTCAGATCTTAAGTACTATATTCAAATAGCAAGCAAAACAAATTAAAGCAAAATGACGCTCGAAGCAAAACACATATCATGTGGCGAATAGAAATATAGCTCCAAGTAAAGTTACCGATGGATGAAGACAAAAGAGGGGATGTCATCCGGGGCATCCCCAGGCTTAGGTTCTTGGTTTTCCTTGACTGTTACCTTGGTGTGCCTTGGGCATCCCCAAGCTTAGGCTCTTTCCACTCCTTATTCCATAGTCCATCGAATCTTTACCCAAAACTTGAAAACTTCGCAACACAAAACTCAACAGAAAACTCGTAAGCTCCGTTAGTATAAGAAAATAAATCACCACTTAAGTACTGTTGTGTACTCATTATAAATTCATATTGGTGTAATATCTACTGTATTCCAACTTCATTATATCTCATACCCTCCGATACTACTCATAGATTCATCAAAATAAGCAAACAAGACACAGAAAACAGAATCTGTCAACAACAGAACAGTCTGTAGTAATCTGTATCAAACATATACTTATGGAACTACAAAACTTCTACCAAATTAGGAAGTCATAAGTAATTTACGTACCAATCCAGATCAAAAATAATCACATCAAAATCACGGTTCTGTTAATTATCAAAACTAGTTTACTGGTTGCAAAAGTTTCTGATTATCAGCAGGATCAACACAACTATCACTGTAAGCTATCCTAAAGGTCTTACTTGGCACTTTATTGAAACAAAAGCTATAAAACATGACTAATACAGTAGAATAATCATGTGGACACACAAAAATGGTAAGGGTAAATATTGGGTTGTCTCCCAACAAGCGCTTTTCTTTAATGCCTTTTTAGTTAGGCATGATGATGATAATGATGCTCACATAAAAGATAAGAATTGAAACATAACAGGAGCATCATGAAGAATATGACTAGCACATTTAAGCCTAAAACACTTCCTATGCATAGGGATTTTGTGAGCAAACAACTTATGGGAACAATAATCAACTAGAATAGGAAGGCAAAACAAGCATAACTTCAAGATTTTAAGCACATAGAGAGGAAACTTGATATTATTGCAATTCCTACAAGCATACGTTCGTCACTCATAATAATTTTCAGTAGCATCATGAATGAATGCTTTATGTTCTCATCATAATCAATTGAAACCTCTTCCAAAATAGTGGATTCATCACTAAATAAAGTCATGACCTCTCCAAATCCACTTTCATAAATATTATAAGATTTAATACCCTCCAAAATAGTGGGATCATTACTTCCTAAAGTTGACACTCTTCCAAACCAACTTTCATCAATATAATCATCATAGGTAGGAGGCATGCTATCATCATAACAACTTTGCATATCAAAACATGGGAAGCTAAAAATATCTTCTTAATTAAACGTAGCATCCCCAAGCTTGGGACAAACATTAATTGCAGCAAATATATACTCAAATATGTCATTCTCATCAAACATGGCATCCCCAAGCTTGGGCATTTTCATATCATAAGCATAATCACTCTCATCATTAATAGTATGGATAGCACCAATAGTATAGCAATTATCATCATCACAATGAGTAATAGGAGAAACATCATTTGGGAGGGATACCTTTTTACCTTTGCTTCTTCGTCTTTTCTTTTTCTTCTTCACATCATGTGTGGGTTTAACCCTCTTTTTTAAGCTCCTTATTAATGAGATTGGTTGAATAGAAAGCTCCTCCTCGTTACCTGATTCATCATAAGAAATAATAGGAGGATATTGGGAAGTCTCTTCCCTTTCATTAGTATTCTCTTCATCTTCTATTTGCTTTGTTTTATTTATGTAATTGCCAATATAAGGATTTTCAATGCAATTCACCGCACAATACATATAAATTTCCTCTAGATCAATATCAAGGAATTTATCAGGATTAAATTTTGGAATATGCTTTATTTAAATGTTTCAATTCTTCATAACCCAAAAGCAAACTAAGTTCATTATGATGTGCAAGGGAAATCAAGTCATCACAATTTTTGGACACGGTTCGATCATGAAATAATTTGCATCGGAGATTTAAATGACCATGTTCATTGCAAAGTTCACAAGTACGGTAAAGAAATTTTAAATTTTCAGCACTCACATCTAGCCTTTCTTGCAACCATTTGGTTTCCAAATACTTATGCCTCTTGCAAAATCTATCTTCCCTATTTGGTGTGTACATGCAAACTCTATGCACTCCACAAAAGTTGACATGCTTATAAGAGATATTTCATCATGACTAGTGCAATCATCATTAGTACTATGGATATTCAAAGAGTTCATACTAACAACATTGCAATCATGCTCATCATTCAAAGATTTAGTGCCAAAAAATTTATAGACTTCTTCTTCTAGCACTTGAGCACATTTTTCCTTTCCATCATTCTCACAAAAGATATTAAAAAGATGAAGTGTATGAGCCAAACTCAATTACATTTTTTGTAATTTTTTTTATGAACTAAAGTAGTGATAAAATAAGAAACTAAAAGATTTGATTGCAAGATCTAAAGATATACCTTCAAGCACTAACCTCCCCGGCAACGGCGCCAGAAAAGAGCTTGATGTCTACTACACAACCTTCTCCTTGTAGACGTTGTTGGGCCTCCACGTGCAGAGGTTTGTAGGACAGTAGCAAATTTCCCTCAAGTGGATGACCTAAGGTTTATCAATCCGTGGGAGGCGTAGGATGAAGATGGTCTATCTCAAAAAACCCTGCAACCAAATAAAAAAGAGTCTCTTGTGTCCGCAACACACCCAATACAATGGTAAATTCTATAGGTGCACTAGTTCGGCGAAGAGATGGTGATACAAGTGCAATATGGATGGTAGATATAGGTTTTTGTAATATGAAATTATAAAAACAGCAAGGTAACTAATGATAAAAGTGAGCACAAACGGTATTGCAATGCTAGGAAATAAGGCCTAAGGTTCATACTTTCACTAGTGCAAGTTCTCTCAACAATAATAACATAATTGGATCATATAACTATCCCTCAACATGCAACAAAGAGTCACTCCAAAGTCACTAATAGCAGAGAGCAAATGAAGAGATTATTGTAGGGTACGAAACCACCTCAAAGTTGTCCTTTCTGATCGATCTATTCAAGAGTCCGTAGTAAAATAACAGGAAGTTATTATTTCCGTTCGCTCTATCATAGAGTTCGTACTGGAATAACACCTTAAGACACAAATCAACCAAAACCCTAATGTCACCTAGATACTCCAATGTCACCTCAAGTATCCGTGGACATGATTATACGATATGCATCAGACAATCTCAGATTCATCTATTCAACCAACACAAAGTACTTCAAAGAGTTCCCCAAAGTTTCTACCGGAGAGTCAAGACGAAAATGTGTGCCAACCCCTATGCGTAAGTTCATTGAACCCGCAAGTTTATCACCAAAACATACATCAAGTAGATCACGTGAATATCCCATTGTCACCACAGATAAGCATGGCAAGACATACATCAAGTGTTCTCAAATCCTTAAAGTCTCAATACGACAAGACAACTTCAAGGGGAAAACTCAATTCATCACAAGAGAGTAGAGGGGGAGAAAAATCATAAGATCAAACTATAATAACAAATCTCACGATACATCAAGATCGTATCACCTCAAGAACACGAGAGAGAGATCAAACACATAACTACTGGTACATACCCTCAGCCCCGAGGGTGAACTACTCCCACCTTGTCATGGAGAGCGCCAGAATGATGAAGATGGCCACTGGTGAGGGATTCCCCCCTCCGGCAGGGTGCCGGAACAGGCTCCCGAGAGGTATTTGGTGGCTACAAAGGCTTGCGGCGGCGGAATTCCCGATCTATTGTGCTCCTCGATGTTTTTAGGGTATATGGACATATATAGGCGAAAAAAGTCGATCAGGGGAGCCACGAGGGGCCCACGAGGGTGGGGGCGCACCCAAGGGGGTAGGGCGCGCCTCCCTGCCTCATGGCCACCTCGAAGCTTCCCCGACTTCCACTCCAAGTCTCCTGGATTGCTTCCGTTCCAAAAATAACTCTGTTGGTGGGAAACGACACCTATGGGATCACTTGAATCCTCACTACGAACAAGAAGACAGCACAAAGGGGATTTACGTAGGTTCGGGCCGCAAGGATGTGTAAAACCCTACGATCCTGCTTTGGTGGATGTATTTAGTGTTCTTGAGCTCTTGAACTAGCTCTGGGTGCTGCCAGGTTTGAAAGAGCCAAATCCTTCTCCAGTGCGCCATGGGCCTCATTTTATAGGCGAAAGGGGCTGCCACAGTGGCGCACAGGAGGTGGAAAGTGCTACAGTGCTGTGAGCTTATCGCTGGTATTACAAGACACTTTGCATTTAATGCGAGGCTTAGGTGTCCCTTCACTTTATTGGGGACGGGAGCGAGCCCTGTCCCGTCCGTCGCCGCTCCTCCTTGTTTTGACACGCGCCCCGGCTACCGATGCATGCGGTGCCATGTAGGCAGGCAGGCAGCTGAGGTGGCGCGGTGGTGGAGCCTCCACGAAGGGCTGTGTGTTTCCACGCAGGAGCCTGCCCAGCTGGTTGGGTCAGCAGCTGCATGCGAACGGCGGCGGAGACTTGGCTTGTGTGCTCCTGGCAGTGGCCCCGCTGGCGCGTTTGGCGAGGGCCTTGCTGGGTGGCCTGGCAAGGGTCTTGCAGCGGCACGCCGTCATCCCCGGCATGTACCTTGCCGGGGGTCTCGTGGGCTTCCTTGGTAAGAACCCTGCCGAGGATTGTTGCCTTCCTATCCTCATTTGATCTTGACTATTCTTTGTCTTCACAAAGATCTGCATGCCACCATGGATGTGCCTCCCGAGCCCTATCGCAATGCGTTGTCTAGCGTTGGTGGGCTCAAAGGTGGCTTGCTCGGCTGGTGTGGGCGAGCTGCCTCGGCAAGGGTCATGCCGGGGCCGCTGAGGCTGCCCCGGCAAGGGTCCTTGCCGGGGAAACCTGCTTCGTCCATCCGATCTTTGTGGCCTTGGTCCTTGTCATTGCTTTGTTTGTCTTGTGCCTTCGGCTTCTTTCCGGCTTCCCTTTCCTGCCATGTTATGCGTGGCCATCGAGGGTGGCTCTGACTGCCCGTGCACGAGTAAAGGGGTCAAAAGGAGAGCCCCTACTTTTGTACACCAACAGGAGCCCCCGGGCCTGGGACATACATAAGCGCAGCACGTTGTTGGGCCAGGCCCAGAACGGTGCGCAGGTAGTTGGGGCGGATTTTACCGCGGTAACTATTCCGTCTGCTGTGCTTCCCCACGACTTGCGTTGAACGTGCAACATGGAAGCATGCTGGCGTCATCCTATGGTGTAACACTCCAAAAAAAATTATTTGGTTTTTATTAAAACCTTTATTTGATTTAAAGGAGGTTATTTGAATTTTTCTAAAAGAGGGACTCTCCTTCTCAAATCCTTCTATGACAAATAATTTTTTTGAAAGGTCCTTCTCAACCTTGATTTTTGTTTTTAAGGGTTTTTCATATTGTGTTGGCTCAACCCAAATAGTATTGGAAGGTTTTTTCTATTAAAAAGAAATCCTATGGATTTATTCTTTTTCCATTTAAAGTTTTCTCTCTTGCCATGACCTATGTAGAAGTATTTCTTCCAAAATCCACCTCCCTACCTTGGATCAAGTCAAATATCCAATTCCAGCAAGTTTCAACTCTTTTTTGATTTTATTTCTATTTATTTTATCCTCAAAACATTTTCTGTCATTTATTTTGGACCTTGGTGACTTACAAAGGAACTACCAGATTCCTTTTATGTTTTGGTCCCAAATAAACTCATATGGCTAGTCCTTAGTACCCTCAACCTAGATCCATCAAGATCCACTGGTCCACAATTCAAAATTTTCAAAATTTGCTTGCTACAAGTTTGGACCAGATTTGCCATTTTTGGTGAAATTCATCCTTTTTCTTCTCCTAAAAATCTGAGATAAATCAGACAGCCTCTAGATGCATCAAGAGGTTACCTCACCAAGGATCAGCTTAAGAAAATATTTCCACGTGCCCAAAACATTTCGTCGAACAGCTGGCGTGCACTGTTCCTGTCAAAATTCAGAAAGTTCAGTGATTTAGTCTGTCGCCAGTGTCGTTTCTTCAGAGCCACGGCGTCAATCTCACCAGTGCTCGCTCTGGCCTCTTGCTCCCTGCTCCTTCTTCTTATCCACTGCACCGCATGATCGTTTGGACGGACGCAAGCGTCGGTGGCGATGTGTCTCGCCAACACCGGCGTCTTCCGCGGTGGCAGAACCGGCCGTGGCGGCTAGCCCTGCCATACAGTGCCGGCGAGCACGGCCCACACCACCAGAATCCTCCGCGTGGCCGTCCCCTTCCCTAAGCGTGTTGCAGAGTTTTCGTCATGGCCTGGAAACCACAGAGCGCACTCCCTGCCGCCAATGTGCCCGCGAGGCCGTTCCATCGAGAACTTGGAGTATCACCCAAGTCATGCCAAGTTTAGCCCTTGAACGGAACCAGTGGACCAACACGATGATGCCCAATCACCTAAACCTCCAGCCCGACCACTGCCTCACCGTAATCACTCGCCGGAGTTATCCCGTTCTCGGCAACCGCCTCGGGCCGGCAATAAATAGAAACCCCGAGCTCGCCTTCGACCAAGCACCACCCCTCCACCTCACCAGAACCACGTACAGCCACTAGGAGGACCTCGAGGAGGTCTTCTTCCCAGACTCGGGCCGCCACAATCCGCTTCGGGCTCCCGCACGATTCTCTCCGAAGAGCGAACCCCTGCCCCCCAAACCTTGTCAGCACCCTCCTAGGGCACCCAGTCTTCTAACCCGAGCCCCAATTTGACATTTGCAGCCCTCCTCGGTGAGATCCATCACCGCCCAAACCACCGTCCACCAGTGTGGAGGCTGCCGTCGATGTGGGTATCGCCGACGACCAACTCCACCACCCACAGACGTGAGAGAGCACACTGAGTCTGTAGGTACCCTCCGTTTGCCCTGCCTGACCGTGGATCGACGCCGGCGACCACCGCAAGCCTTCGGCGCCGGCGGGACTCTATTTTGGTTTTAAACCTGACGGGTGGGTGTCGGCGTTCTGGGAATGGGGGTACCCAGACTTGCCTGTCTGCGGCCTGCGGCATGGCTCAAGGAGTGGCCCAATACGACCCATTTTCATCAGCACATGCTCAAGACCCTCACGAGGGGC